>NW_018165379.1:443800-444105 GCF_001263595.1 Phalaenopsis equestris
CTTCATTTAAAATCTTTTAAAAATTTAAGTTTGGTGGGGGGGGAGAAAAATCCCTTTTAAAAAAAAAAGAAACTTAATTTTATTTGTCTTCAATTAGCTATATTTTCAAAATATTTTAAAATTTAACATGACCTTTGGTATTAGAGAATAACTTTAGATAACTATATTTATGTTTCTAAATATATTGTAAACTTAAGTAAAAATTTTTAAATAATAAAGATTAATTTTAAAGATTAAGATATTTGGTATGTTAGAAGAAGACTATGTTTTTCTATTTTAAGTAAAGAAATTTGTATTTTTAAAGT
>NW_018165379.1:444133-450265 GCF_001263595.1 Phalaenopsis equestris
GAATAAAACTTTATGAAAAATATTTAAAGCTAATATAAATTTATAAAGTGAAGGAATATAAAAAGTTTTTAACTTTAAGAAGAGGATAGTGAAGTTCAAAATCATTAAAGGCTATTTAGATATATTAATCTTCACATAAAAAAAGAGAAAGAAAAAAAGAGAAAATGTATTGAAAATGATCCTGAAAAGAAAAGAAAAAAGATGTGAGGAGAAGCTTGAGGAGATGCCTAATTAAAAATTGGCTTCACTTGAATCAACTTAGAGAAGAAGACTTGGCTACATTTTCTAAACTTATATTTTAGTATTATCATATTTACTAGTAAAGTTTCATGAAGTTCTTTTTCATATGGATATTCTGAGTGGCTTTAATATGAATAATTTGCAATTTTTCTTGAAAAGAATAGAGAATAAAAAATCTTAAACTTGACTGTTAGATATTCTTATACCTCTAGTATTAATTGGAGTTATTTTACATATTTCTTAAGCAATGTTATTGTATTCAGTGGACTAAGATATGGTAATCTAGAAGTTAAAATCTTTACCATGAGTCATATTTTTATATAGTAAAGGAGTTACTTGAGGACAAGTAACATTTATGTTTGGAGGATTTTGATACACCAAAAATATATGCATTTTTAGACTCATATTTTATACTCATTTTTGGTAATATTGTTGCACTTTAATGGAAGATATTTTTTTTATGTTTTATTACAAGTTAATTTTTAGGACTTGGAGTAAAACGGAAGCAAAAAGAATGAAATTTGGAGTCAAAATGAAGAACTTGAAAAATTGTTCAGCGCCGACTGATCCCGACAATTTATGTACAACAGTATAACAATAATTTAATTATAATTTTCACTTATATTTCCTTACTTTGCAACAGAAACAAAAACTTGATCCTAATGAAAATAATAATTTAACTCTTTAATTTATATATATTGGGATACTACGCAAGTATACGTATCGTTATCAAGTAATACGAACTTTTTGATTAAGACCTGAATATAGAACTCACAGGGAAATTATGCAATATGCACTATTGAACAATAAACATTCTATTCTAAAAAGATAATTACTTAAACTATAGATATTTTCACAGTATTAAAATTCAAATCTTTTTTTTTTGGTAAAAACAACAACAACTAAAAAAGATAACTTGAGTTTATGTAAAAGAAAATCAGTTGATATGAAAACACCTTTCTCCTTATCATGAATCAGTAATAAGTATAGGAATTCTGTTGTAGAAGTATGCTAATTGTGTTGTGCCAAATATGAGCAATTATATTCTTTACCCTTACTAGAGATGCTATAAAAAATATTGGCTAATTTAAAGTTTGAATAGTTCTGATGACCAGCTAAGCAGGGAAGATACCAGCTCTCGCTCAAGAGTTCCCTCGATTTTCTCCACCTGGGGGCTAACATTTTGTATCAAAACCTAAAACAATAAACCAAGTTGGGGACTTGAACTTGTCACTTTAAAGTCCTCTAACTCTACACCCTTCAAAGATTATTTTCCTATTTATTTGCACTAAATCATATGAATTACATTCTCATTCAAAAAACCTCATCTGATTCTTTTCAATTGTTGACTGAGACAATACAATCCCGATTCCTACATGTTCTCACAACAAATTTTAACATCAAGATGTGCCAGATCAAGAAGTAAATGAAGTACATGGAATAAATCATCACAACTTCTTCCAACATTAAAGATTAATACTCTTCAAAACTTCCATACAACACTTTATTTACTTATCATTTTAAGGAGAAAGATAAATAAAACTACTCAGAATCCATGGAGAAAACAAAACCACATTTTAGTTTAAAAGTAGAAATCATTGTCAAACCAACAAGAAATCCCAATTAAAACCAAAAATAGTTTAAAAATAAATATTAAAATTTATCTCAAATCTTCCACCAAACTCTTGAAACTCCTTTGAATCTCTTCTCTTTTACAACACTCTCAAAATAAACTAAAAACAAAAAGGATAAATTAAATTTATGTGGTGCCTAAAAGTCTCTCCAAAACTATCCCTCAAAACTCTTCAAGACTCCTCTTCAAACTCTTTTCAGAACTTTCAAGCACCCCCCTCAAATGTATCAACTTCCTTCTCTTATAAATTTCCCAAGAGGTGTCTTAGAAATTCTTCAAAATGTGTCCAAATTTGATGTATTCTCCAAGGGATGCCTCCTTTCACAAGTCTTTTAATAATATTTTTGGTCCTAGTGGTCATAACCACTCTCTTTAGCCAATAGGTGCCTCAAATGTTTCTTCAAAATTCTGTCAAATGAAGAAAACTGTCAAATAACTGCCTCTAGCGCTTAAGCACGAGACTTCTGGCGCTTAGGCGCGGCCGTCTCTGTTTCACCGGCGCTTAAGCGCCGGATTTGGCGCCTAGGCACCAAAACAAGAATCTCTCTCAAGATTCTCCCATATAACTCAATTCAATTCAAGACAAGAATAACATGAATTTAAAAAAAAACAAACATTTAAATTCATTCACAAACTAGTATAAGTACATATGACACTTAATTCTCACTCCAAATAGTCTCGGATTAGAAAAAACTTCTAATTGCATACACCTAACAAACTTAAACTCAAATGTCTCAATTTCCTTCTCTTATAAATTTCCAAAGAGGTGTCTTAGAAATTCTTCAAAATGTGTCCAAATTTGATGTATTCTCCAAGGGATGCCTCCTTTCACAAGTCTTTTAATAATATTTTTGGTCCTAGTGGTCATAACCACTCTCTTTAGCCAATAGGTGCCTCAAATGTTTCTTCAAAATTCTGTCAAATGAAGAAAACTGTCAAATAACTGCCTCTAGCGCTTAGCGCTTAAGCGCGAGACTTCTGGCGCTTAGGCGCGGCTGTCTCTGTTTCACCGGTGCTTTAGCGCCGGATTTGGCGCCTAGGCACCAAAACAAGAATCTCTCTCAAAATTCTCCCATATAACTCAATTCAATTCGAGACAAGAATAACACGAATTTTCACAAAAACAAACATTTACATTCATTCACAAACTAGTACAAGTACATATGACACTTAATTCTCACTCCAAATAGTTTCGGATCAGAAAAACTTCTAATTGCATACACCTAACAAACTTAAAAAATTAGACACATAAAAGTCATAAACACTAAAAACAAACACTAACACATAACCACAATGACTCCTAACAAACAAACTCAAACAAAAAACTTAATTCCACTCTTCATTTGATGGGACAAACTCCGGCCTTTCATTAGTCTCTCCTTGGGCAATCAGAATATAAAGTTCATAAAACAGACTGAGGTGATGAGCTCTAATACTCTTTTCTTCAATCCATTTCTGTTTAAGATACATCTCCTTATCCACTTCCTCTATACAACTAGTATGGCTAAATTGCATTTTCAATTGCCATCCAATATGCTCAACATGTGCATAAATCTCAATTACCTTGGTCTCCAATAAAGTCATGATAGTCTTAATTTTGTTGATCTTTTCTGATATTCCTTCAATTCTAACGGCTAAGAAATTGTTATACATCTCTTGTGCACTTTGAATAATGAATTTCTTCCTCATGGCCTCTTCCTTCTTCTTCAAATCCATCTCCCATGAAGACATCTTCTCAAAATCTCTCTCTTATACACTTTAGGGCTGAAAATGATCTGAGGTGAAATTCCTTCACAAAACTCTTCTATTTATAGGCCTAAATCCTTGTAAAACCTCCTAGACACGTCTTGGAAGTGCCTTGGGACGTTTTTACAAACTAATTGGAGGTTAAACCTTCTAGAATCTTAATTTAGCACATGTTTTTTAACTGTCGGGCTTAAGCGCCAAATATTGGCGCTTAAATGCCACTGCCCAATTTTGCACCAGTCAACTTAATGACCAAATTCTCATTCTAACATGTCTAGGTTACTAAACAAAGTCTTAAAATCAATACTAACACATAATAGTCTCAAAAGTACTACCCCAATTTTCTTAATCATACACAAATAATAATCAAAGCAAAAACACAATGATGACTATGGGTTGTCTCCCATAAAGCGCTTGATTTTACGTCGTCAGCCCGACGTAACCAGTGCTTATTCTGGTTGACCCAACATCATTAAATCATTTAATTTAAGTTGGTCACCTAAAAAGTAGGATTTCAACCTGTGACCATTCACTTTGAATATTTTGTCAGTTTTAGGATCTTTGATATCCACAACTCCATAGGGATAAACTTTCATCACAATAAATTGGCTCATCCACCTAGACTTAATTTTTTCCGAAAATAATATTAACCTTAAATTATAAAGCAAAACTTGTTGCCCTTGCTGAAAATTTTTAGTAAGAATCATCTGATCATGCATCATCTTCATCTTTTCTTTGTAAATCTTAGCAATTTCATAAGATCTTTTTTTTATCTCTTCAAGCTCATTTAATTGCAATAATCTTTTCTCACCAGCATCTTTTAAATTATAATTGAATCAAATTATAATTAAACTCTTTAATCAAGCAATATGCTTTATGCTCAATTTCAACTGGTAAGTGACAAACTTTCCCAAATATTGTCCTATTTAGGTACATTCCTATAGGAGTTCTATATGTCGTCCTATATGCCCACAAAGCATAGTCAAGTTTGAGTAACCAATCCATTGTTTTTGGATTTATAGATTTTTCCATAATTCTTTTAATTGCTTGATTGGATAATTTCGCCTAAACCACTTATCTGAGGATGATAAGAAGTAGCAATCACATATTTTGAATGATATTTCTTTAACAATTTCTCCATTATGGCGTTTCTAAAATGACTTCCCCCATCAGTTATGATAACTCTCGTTGGCATCCCAAATCTACAAAATATATTTTTTCTTAAAAATTTTACAACACTTTGAGCATCACATCAAGGTAAAGCAATAGTTTTGATCCATATGGATACATAGTCCACTGCTAACAGTATATATAAATTTTTGAAAGATGTTATAAATGGTCCCATGAAATCTAATCCCCAAACATCAAATATTTCAACTTCTAATATATAATTGACGGACATCTCATTTCTTCTAAAAATATTTCCTACACGTTGACACCTATCTCAAATTTAATGTAAGCATTAACATCTTTAAAGATAGTAGGCCAATAAAATCTTGATTGTAAAATTTTCTATGTTATTTTTCAACACCAAAATGTCCCCCAAAATCAAAATTATGACATTTTTGGATAATTTCATAAGTCTCTTCTAAAGGTACACATTTTCGAATAATCAGATCCTTTCCTTGTTTATATAAAAATGAGTCATCCCAAAAATAAGTTTTAACTTCAGAAATAATTTTTTTCTTCTGTTGGTATGTCATTTCGCAGGATATAATATCACTAAAAAGAAAGTTCACAAAGTCGGCATACCACGGAACATGCCACTCATTAATTTTGAACAGTTTTTCATCTGGAAAATGTTCATTAATTTTTTTTTTTCAAAATAGAGTGGTTTTTCTTACTTAAGCCTGGACAAATGAAAAGAAATTTGATTTTCAGTTCCCTTTAGATCTACTATTGTAAAATCAAATTCTTGCAAAAGAAGAATCCATCTTAAAAGTCTAGGTTTAGCATCTTTGTTTTTCATGAACAACTTAATAGTAGAATGATCTGTATGCACTACACAATGAGTTCCAATTAAATATGATCTAAATTTATCAAAAGTATATACTATTGCTAATAACTTCTTTTTTTCAATTGTTGTATAATTAATTTGGGTTTCATTAAGAGTTTTACTAGCATAGTAAATTACTTTAAAAATTTTATCATACTTTGTTCTAAAATAGCTCCATTAGCACAATCATTAGCATCACACATCAGTTCGAAAAATTTTTCCTAATTTGGTGAAATTATAATTGGTGTAGTGACTAAATTTTCTTTTAATAACTTAAAAGCTTTTAGAAACTCTTCATCAAATTTTAAAATTGCATCTTTCTCTAGTAAATGGCATAAAGGCTTAGCAATTTTTTAAAAAACTTTAATATATCTCTTGTAGAATCGAGCATGTCCTAAAAAACTCCTAATTTTCCTTACATTTGTTGGATAAGGTAAATTAGCGATCACTTGAATTTTATCAGGATCTACTTCCATACCATTTTCTAATATTTGATGTCCTAATACAATTCCTCCTA
>NW_018165379.1:452060-455914 GCF_001263595.1 Phalaenopsis equestris
ATCTATTACTTAATGAATTTGCAATTTGTCCAAGTTGATTCTCAATTTTTCTAATTGTAGCTCCTTGACTTTGTACCTGATTTTCCAATTGTAACACCACTTCTTCTATAGATAACTTCTTCTCTTTAAATTGTGGATTACTGTTGAAACTTGGAGGATAAGTAGATCTATAATTATAATTCTCTTGGTTGTTCCAGTTCCCCAATGGGTTTACTTGGTTGTTCCCCCATTGTTGTTTATTACCACCCATAGTATTATTCTAATTAAAGTTGGGATGATTATTCCAACCTATGTTATAATAATTTGATTATGGGTTATTATGCTTGTTATTTATGACATTCAAAGTTTCTAATGATGCTTGAGAATCTACCATTTGGCCTAATAAATTCTCTTCAATCATGGAGATTGGTTGAGAAACATTCATTCCAAATGGGTCTAGCTGCCTTGAAATTGCAGCAACTTGATTTGCTAACATAATAAATGCATCAAATTCATGAATTTTGGCTACTTTCTTTGGATTCACCCTCTCAGAAGGTCATTGAAAATTATTGGTAGTCATTTCTTCAATTAAAGCATAAGCATCATGAAGCGTCATGAAATGGTTTCGACATCAATGAACCACCAGCAGAGGCATTGATAATAGATCTAAGAGATCCAGCTAATCCATTATAAAAAATTTGATTTATTAACCAATATGATATTGCATGGTGTGGACACTTTCTTAAGAGTTATTTAAATCATTCCCATGCTTCATAAATAGATTCCCTTTCATATTGATTAAAAGATGTAATATCATTTATAAGCTTCGCAGCCGTTTAAGGTGGAAAATATTTAGCACGAAATTTTTGTTCTAAATCACCCCAAGTTCTAATAGATCCATAAGCTAACAAATTCAACCACATCTTAGCTTTATCCCTCAGTGATAAAGGAAATAACCTAAGTCTTATGGCATCATCTGACACATCATCATATTTAAATGTAGCGCACAATTCTAAAAAACTGGCAAGATGTAAATTTGGATATTCAGTTGGTGATCCCTCAAACTGACTATTTGATACCATTGGGATAATAACAGGTTTAAGCTCAAATGAATTAGCTACTACAATAGGTTATTAAATACTATAATAAAGTTCATCAACCATAGGGTTTACATAATCATGTAAAGGTCTCAATTCTTGATGAATTTCAGCATTATGATTGTTTTGGTTTGTCATTTCTGTATTTTTTTTAGATTTTTCAAGATTTTTTTATTTTTTTGATTTTTCAAATTTTTTTAACAGTTCTTTCTAATTCAGAATCGTAGGCTACTAGTCCTTCAGAACCTGAACTACACATACACTAACATAAAATAGAATAAAACACACAAAATAAAATATTATAACTTTTAAAGTTTAAATAAGACTTTCTAAAAATAGAAATTTACTTTTAAATCATTCTTCTTATTTAATTTCTCTGACAACGACGCCAAACACTTGATCCCAACTGTTTATATGCAACAGTATAACATTGACAACGACGCCAAAAACTTGATCCCGACTGTTTATATAGATAGATGTAAAATGCGATGCTTGTGATTAATTATAATTTTCACTTAATAGTTATCTTTAATTTGCAACAACACCAAAAACTTGATCCAATGCAAAGGTTAGGTATATTTTTCTGAAGAAAATAAGAATTTAATTTTACTTTTTAATCTATATATATTTATATTGGGATACTACACAAGTATATGTATCAGTTATCAGTAATATAAGACTTCTTGATTAAGACCTAAATATCGAACCCACAGGAAAATTATTAACCCACAGGAAAATTAAGCAATATGCACAATTGAACAACAAACATTCTATTCTAAAAAGACGATTACTTAAACTATAGATATTTTCACAGTATTAAAATTCAAATATTTTTTTGTTTGTATTTTTCAAATTCAAATATTTTTTTTTTGGTAAAAACAATAACTAAATAAGATAACTTGAGTTTATGTAAAAAAAAATCATTTGATATGAAAATACATTTCTCCTTATCATGGATCAGTAATGAGTATAGGAATTTTGTTGTCGAAATATGCTAATTTTGTTATGTCAAATAGGAGCAATTATATTGTTTACCCTTACTAGATATGGTATAAAGAACATTAGCTAATTTAAAGTTTGAATAGTTCTGAAGACCAGCTAGGCAGGGAAGATACCAGCTCTCACTTTAGAGTTCCCTCAATTCCCTCCACCTGGGGGCTAACATCACTTATCAGAACCTAAGACAGTAAAGCAAGTTGGGGCCTTTAACTTGTCACGTTAAATTCCTCTAACTCTACACCCTTAAAAAATTATTTCCCTATTTATTTGCACTAAATCATACGAATTATATTCTCATTCATACAACTTCATGTGATTCTTTCCAATTATTGACTAAGACAATACCATCCCGGTTCTTACATGTTCTCACAATAAATTTTAACATCAAGATGGGTCAGATCAAAAAGTAAATGAAGTACATGAAATTAAATCATCACAAATTCTTCCAACATTAAAGATTAATACTCTCCACAACTTCCATCCAACACTTTAATTACTTATCATCACCAAACTCTTGAAGTTCCTTTGAATCTCCTCTTTTACAACACTCAAAATAAACTAAAAACAATAAGGATAAAGTAATTTGTGTGGTGCCTTGAAAATCTATCCAAAACTATGTCTCATAACTCTCTCAAAACTCCTCAGAAATCCTCCTCTTTAAACTCTTTTTAGAACAAGCACCCCCCTCAAATGTCTCAACTTCCTTCTTTTATAAATTTCCCAAAAGGTGCCTTGGAAAATCGTCAAAATGTGTCCAAATTCGATGTATTCTCCAATGGATGCCTCTTTCACAAGTCTTTTAATAATATTTTTGTTCCTAGTGGTCATGACCACACCCACTTTAGCCAATAGGTGCCTCAAATATCTCTTCAAAATTTGGTCAAATGAAGAAAACCGTGAAATAACTGCCTCTGGCCCTTAGGCGCGGTCTTCTCTATTTCACCGGCGCTTAAGTGTCGGATCTGGCGCTTAGGCGCCAAAACACTTTTGCACAAATTTCACATTTTTGCTCCAAATTTGATCCTTTTTCACTCATTTTAGCATTTTTCAACTTTTTACTTGAACCTGAAAGGAAAAGACACAAATATCTTCCATTAAAGCGCAATATCTTAGAAATATGTATAAAAATGTGTCTAAAAATATTATATATTTTAGGTGTATCACCGACAACGCCAGACAATGCCAGATTGGGTGCCGATGGCACCGTTTGACAGAGAAGACAGATTTAATTAAATGGCCTTTGGCGTCGACGGCGCCAGTGTCGGTGCATGCTCTATTTCTAGAAGATTCAATGAAGTTGGATGCTTTTTGAAGAGTTTTTGGATGCACCTATTAGAGAACTGACCCTAGAATCTATTTAGAGCCAAAATTGATCAGAAAAGAGCCTTCTTTCTCCCCTTCGGACCTTTTTGCCCATTCTTCGCATCTCTTCTTTCCACTTTACATCATTCCACGTCATTTCACACCATTAGTTAGTTATTTTATTTATAGTTTTGAGTTAGTGTGGTGAGTTTAAGTGTGAATTCTTCTCTAAGAAGTGTTAGAGAGGGAGATAAGTGAGAGATTTCTTCTTCCTACATTTCCTAAGAGAGGCTACAAGAGATTTTCCTTGAGAAAGAGTTTCAGATAAGTGTTGTTTGTTTATTATTACTGTATGAACTTTCTTTTATATATGAAATTTGTGTTTTGTTGTATCTTTCTCTTGAAGTCTAAGTAGTTTCCTTTATTTTTCTCCCTACTCTGAGCTATGTTGAAATGAAGAGATAATTTGGATGTGTC
>NW_018165379.1:455946-506468 GCF_001263595.1 Phalaenopsis equestris
AGTTGAATTGTTAAAATATGTTGTGAAACATATGATCCGGGAAATAGAGTATGAGTTCTACAATAGAGTGAGAATCACATTTAAGTCCATGAAGGAATATTTCGTTCATGGGATTAAGTGCAAATAAGTAGAGAAATATACATTGTTGGGTGTAGAATTGGAGATTTCTAGAGCGACAGACTAAAAATCCCCAATTTGATCTTTATGTTTAAAAACTAAAGCAAGAGTTAGCCTTCACGAGAAGGGAAGTGGGAGCTCTAGAGTGGGAGCCAGTATCCTCCTAGCCTAGCCATGGATTTAGGGACTAAACCTAAGATTAGCTAATAATTTTCTATAACACTGAATCAGGGTAGAGAATTAAAATTGTTCCTATTTGACACAACACAAATTTAGATCATTTATCTCATCTCATTTCACCAAAAAGCTCATTGTAGTGGGAAAGATGTTTTCTCATATTAGAAAACTTTATCACATAAGCATAGTTTAGTAGTTACTATTTTAAACTATGCATTTTAATCATATTAGTAATTAATTATTTAGCTTTGATAGTATCTTAAACATTTAAAATTAGTGACAATAATTTCATTTTATTTCTATGAATTTCCTACTTAATTTATCATTTCTAATTTAAATCTTCCTCGTGGGATCGATATTTAGGACTTAAATAGAAAGTCTTATATTATTTGATAACTATACGTATACTTGCGTAGAATACCGACATTAAGTGCTTAACGTTATTATTCATAAAATATCACATCAAGTTTTTGACACCTTTGTAAAGCGGAGTCAACTTTATAAATTTTACACAACTATATTTCCGTTGGTCAAGGAAAGAGAGAAGCCCACTCCTATCACCAAAGTTCGTACAGTGTTCCAGAGGTTGGCCGCTAAAGAGGGTTGTTCAGTAGTTGAGTTACTCAAACGAGTGGGATGCGTGGTGTCCCGTCGGATGAAGAAGGAGATTTTAAAGAATGTTAGATCCGCCCGACAGTCTCATAAGTCAACTGAAGTTTTGCCAACTCGCAGTCCCGTAAGATTCCGCCTAGGAAGTCAAGTTGATACTACTATCACTACCACATATTTGTTATCACCGTTACTCCAAGGTATGCAGAACGTCGATCAGTCAAGTCACATTTAAGTCAGAGAATATCTTCAGTTGTTGCTCATAAGAGTTCCTCAAAAGAAGGGGAAGATAAAGAAGTCACTCGATACTGTATTTGGTATGCATCGTGGGGAGCATGCCTCTCTCTGACACGTTAATGCCTCTGTTGAGACACGCTGTCTCAAGACATCACTATCAAAGAAGAAGATATCAGTACCCAAGGTCATTGTACCAATACGGTTCAATGAGCCCATACGACAAGAATGTGGATTGAAGCAAAGGTCTGAAGTATCAGATATCATTGTAGCTATCACTAGCAAGTTTGATGATAAGCAGAGGACATTCAGGAAAGTCCTTCAGATCTCAAGATGATCCAAGAAGCGATAATTACAGAGAAAGTTGAAAAGCTTGGGACTGAGATTTCTAAGTTAGCAAAAGAGCATGGAGTGGTCATTGATGATGATGAAGATTTCGATTTTAATGATTATCTTGATGAATAGTTCGTGGATATTCATGTCATCGAGACTAGAGCTGTCACATCTACACATGATGCCCAATCTCTCGTTGAAAGTAATGTCGTGGATGATTGCGTAGGGCTGTTCTACTGAGAAATGAACAAATTAGTCAGATGAAAAAGAAAAGGAGGAGATGGCCACCACCATTACCACTATGACTACAGTTCATGAACAGCCTCAATCACAGTAGTTAACTTCTCTAGGAGTCAGCTAGCCAGAAATAGTTCATATTACCAATGAAATGAGAGAAGTTGCAACCACCAACGGAGATGATCAACAAAAGAAGGATTCCCCACCAAGTACAATACCAGAGAAGGATATAAAATAGTTGGTCGAACAACAAGTTTGGGAGATCTTAGCCTAATCTGTGGGTGGTGCATTGATTTAAAAGGGTAGAACTTACCCAGAGGAGTTCAATGTCGTACCCTACCGTAAGGGTTTTGTGTCACCAAACTTTAAGACATTCGACGGGACTAAAAATCCCAGTTATGATGTAGCACATTTCCGAGCCATTTGTGGCAACACCAAAGGTAATGAAGCCCTACTCTTCCATCAATTTGTCAGCAGCCTGTCAGGGATAGCATATGATTGGCATGTCGAGCTACCCAACGGATCAGTGAAGACATTTGTCAAATTAGAACAATTGTTCATACAGAGATTTGCTGGAGCACAACATCATGTTTCTATCGGAGATCTTGTAGTGGAAAGATAGAAGCCTAACGAGAATTTAGTAGACTATATCTTGATGTGGAGAAACCTAAGCATGAAATGTGAGCCTCAACTACAGGTACAACATGCGATTGAGATTCTACTCAAAAGCATCCATGGGTCAGTAACCTTCAGGCTTAAGGGACTCACCATCAAGTCCTTCGAGAAGCTGCCAAGCAAAGCCATCAGCCTACAAGAGGAAGTCAATATATGGATTCCCAAGAAAAGTCAGAAAGGTCCAGGACAACCAGGATATTTAAGAAGAAGTCTGGAACAGTAGCAACAGTCGATAAAGGAAAACAACTAATAAAGATTCAGTTAGAACATCCTCATCAGAGTTTTCAGCCATCAACATAACATACTCAGCAGCAACAAAACAGCAGCATGGCCAATCTAGCCAACAGTCACATCAGGGAGGACATAACATGACAGATGGTAGATGGGGTCCGACTCTTTTAGAACAGATGAAAAGAGTGTATTCTTTCAAAGATGAGGCTGTGTCAAAGATGTCAAAAACTTAATAAAAAAGCAGGAATTCAGATTGCCAGAACCAAAGAAGCCAAAAGAAGCTGCAAGAAAGAGCATCCTAATTTCTGCGCCTACCACCAGATGTTGGGACATACAATAGAGGGTTGTTTCATTTTCAAAAATTGGCTCAAGAGGAATTTTAAAGAAGGAGATATAACATCCTGAAGGAATATTTAAAAGAACCTGAAAAAGTTTCTGTAGATATGATCTCGATTTAGCCAATTACTCTGATAGATCCGTATTCATAGAAAGATAGATGGAGCACAGTTTGGAGCAAGTCATCCAAGAAGATACTGGACCAGATTCAAACCACCTTGGTACAGGCAGTCGTTCATAGTCTACAGCTTGTCCAGCCCAAGATAGAGATTCACGAGAGAAATTGCCGCAACCTGAGAAAGAAAAGAACGACGTCATGAAGACCGATAGTGTGGGGGGTTAAGATAGAAGCTCCCTCTATTAGATTGGTTGTCTCAGATTCGAGGAAGAAAATCCTCGAATCCCTAACCATGTATGATTATCTTTTTGCCCCACTAGGGTATTATGAATATAATGGTTATGATTTTGATAATGTTTTAACTGTTTCTAGTGATAACATAACTGATTTTGGTCGATCTAACTCTGATCTCGATTCCCAAACCAATCCTCAAATTGTACTTAAGTCCGATAAAACCGTTAACAAGAATGAAGAAGATATCGACAACACCGATTTCAATAGTACCGGGAGTAAGGAACCAGTCCTCAAGTACCACGGTACACCGCTCATCATCAATTTGGACCCCTCCGATAAAAAAGAAACACCAGAAATCTTGCCTATAGCATCTCAAGAAGAAGAAGAAGAAATCACAGAAATAAATCTAAGAAGTGGGAAGGTATTACCTCCAAGGTGGATAAAGGAAAACAAATAGTCACTCGAGAAGAGCTACCTCCACCTCCGCCAGTGGAAGAACCACATAATCAAGTAAAGATTGGAGGATTGTATAAAATGGATTATAACATGCTAGCTCATCTTAGGAGTCTGCCGGCCAAACTAAGCATGTACGACGCTCGAAGGTTGCCGACCAAACTAAGCATTTACGATGCTTTGATCCTGTCAAAGGAGATAGAGAGTCTTTGGTTACAACCTTGCTTGACCCAAAGATTTGCTTTGCTCAGTTAACCAACACATCCTTGGATGAAGTTTGTTTATTAAAAGAACAGCCTGGGATAACTTTCATAGATGAAGACTTGTTGCTCGGCACCACCGACTATAACTGACCGCTCTACATCTCCGTTAACATTGGCGGATTTGTGTTATCTAGAGTTTTGGTAGATCCGGGAGCATCACTTAACTTGATGAGCTTACAGACATTGACATATTTGGATATTGAGGCTCAAGAGCTTACAACTAATAAAATGATGTTAAGAGGATTTAATCAGAAGGGAGAAAGAGCTCTTAGATCGATCACACTATTAATGAAAGTTGGAGAGCTAGTAACAACCGTAAAATTCCATATCATCGATGCAGAGACCTCTTTTAATGCTTTACTTAGACGACAATGGATTCACGAGCAGAACATGGTTCCTTCATCCCTACACTAATGAATCAAGTATTTTAAAAAGGGGAAAGAATATTGTATCAAGGGAGATTTACAACCATTCTCAGTTCATGAATTGGGCATTCATGAAGACGCCACTTACTATGCACCTCCAAAGAGAGCTGTCTTTTCTCGTGAAATTATGGCAAATGAAGTGGAAGATTCAGAAAAATCACAAAGAATATGTCATTCAAATCCACTTCAACGATCTACTGTCGTTTCTTCACAATGAGCTGATAGAGGTTCTTTCAACCTGTACACCCGAGATCGAGGCCGGGGACGTAGATGAAGAAGAACTAACATAATTATTGAACGGACTAGGCAAACCATCAACATTGACATGGATGAAAGTTTCGATGAATAAAGCTCTGAGGAAGAAATGATGATGATAAAATAGAAGAAACCTCAGTAAGAGATTCCCTTGGAAGATCTGCAGAAAAGTGAATATGAGTCGATGTATAATCGGATCAACCACTATGTGAATGCCATGACCTTCAATCCACCCTTAAAAGGTTAAGAGTTTAGAGGTCAAGGAAGCCCGTAGCGTTGGTTCAAAGCTGGTCAAGTTTTACGGTGCTTCCCCTTCTACTAGTTATGAAAATCACATCAATTTTGAAGAAGATTCTGATGAATTAATGGAATTAACTTTTGGTTACTTTTCTTCTAGTGTACAAAATTTAATTAACAGGGATATGCGCCAAAGCAATTGCCAAAGGATAAGCTACAAATTTTTGAAAATTTATGGAATTTTATCTCAACTCGAAAGAAAGTCTCAGATTTGTTACTATAGAACCAGTCGATGACTCGAAATTTTGCATGGTTGTTACTAGCAAATTGGAAGAGGATTGCCTCGATATAGAGGATGAATCTGAAGATCAATTCATAGATGATGCTCCACCAGAATTTGAAGAATGCCAAAATTTGAAGAAGAGATTAAATCAATGGTGAATGAATTGAAAGAAATCAACCGCAGGACTGAGGAGCGGCCCTGACCCACCTTTATAAGTTCTCTACTCAACAAAGAAGAATCTGCATAATTGATAAAATTATTGTCAAAATTTAGAGATTGTTTTTGCTTAGAGCTATGATGAAATGCTAGGGCTGTCAGTAGAAGTTGTAGTTCACAAACTCGGGGTAGACATAGATATAACCCCAGTGAAACAAGGTCCCAGAAGAATGTGCCTCGAGATAGTTATCGGTGTGATTTGAATTTGAATTGTTGTTGTGATGAGTTTTAGATAGTGATTGTGATTCCTATACAAGTTTTTTGGCACAAAACAATATTATATTAAAAGAATTAAAGAGTGGATGGAAGAAAATTGAAAAATGAGTACATTGGTTTGGCGCTATAGCGTCACAGTTCGAATACCTCCTCAAAACCACCAAAAATTTAGTTTCTTTTCCTCTTCCTCTACATAAAACCACCTAGGACGGGATTTGAAGTAGCCCCACGACATTCCTAAGTATTCTAAGGAGATTTGAGATTGAGAATATTATTTTAGAGATCATGGAGAGCAATGGAAATGGGAGATTTGAAGAAAAGAAGTTGGTGCATAAGGATGCTCAGACCTATTTCAATGGATATCTTGCAGTAAGTCTAGAGCGACTCATGGACAATCTTGAGAAGATTGAAGGTGAGATTTCTCTCTTGCATACAAAGGTTGAAAAGTTGTCCCACCATTACAAGCATATGGATGGGCAATCGAACTGCAATTCAATAGTTTGGTTTATTTCCAAGATAGTCAAGTGACTATGTATAGCACCAGCAAGTGGATCGATGATAAGTCTGCAATTGAATTTCCTCGTGCTCCTTTCTACCATTGCTACGATAGAAATTGTTTGGTGAGTGAAATGGAGAATATCACTACCGGTCAAGAGTGGTTCTAAAGGTTGTTTTTATATAGATATTTTTGCTTTAGTGTTATTTGATTCCATGTGGTGTCTCTATCATATTTGTATTAAGACTTAGTGTGTTTTGTATTGTTTTGTTATATGAAAATCTGATGATATCTTTGTGGTTGTGTTGTATGTATTAAACCTATTATTAATATAAGAAAACATTTTATTGTGTTGTGAAAATTGGTCTTATGTGTTCATATTGAAATTTGTGAATTTGAAATTTTGGAATGGCGATGAACTCAATAATTATAAAATTGGCCATCAAATTTTGAAAAAAGTCTTTTTGCATTTCCTTTTCAAATATAATTTTTTTTTTAAATCTGGATGGGTATGAACGGCGCTATAGCGCCACTTCTTGGCACTATAGCGCTATTCATCAGGCTATGCAGGGCACTATAGCGCCAATGTCGGCGCGTGAGTCATTTTAAGTGCCTGGACCCACAGATTTTTCCATTTTTACCCTTGGTTCGTCTCCTTCCTCCCTTTTTTTGCATTTTGCTCCCTTAAGGTTTCATTTTGTGCTTGATTGGCTTGGATTTAGGCTTCCAAACTTTGGATTTCTTCATCTGTGGGTAAGATCTTCACCTTAGTTTTGAAAAATTTTGATTTGATAATGGATTTCACCCACATTGTGGATTAGGCCGAAAATTTGAAAACTTGATGAAAATACTGTGAAATCCATGGTTGAATGATTATTTATTTTTAGGACCCTTTTAAAGTTGAGTTTGTGATTTTTGGAATTTATCTTGAAAATTTTTAGATTAATCGTGGCTTCAAAAATGAAGAGAGGAAAGGAAAAAAAGAAACTTTTGATTCTGATAAGTTTGTCACTGCAAGGACACGAAACAGGTATGTTAAATTGCAGTCAAAGAAATTGATTGCAAAACGCAGTTTCTTATGTTTTGAAGGACCTATTGAGTAACTGAATGCGGAGCGACAATGGTAAAACTTTTGTTATTTCACTGACGTATTTGTAATTTCTGTGCTTCGAGAGTTCTATGTGAACTTGCAGAACAAATCTGATGATTTAGTCTATGTATGTGGGCAATATGTGGATATCAGTTCTGTTCGTGGTAACCACATATACCAACTGCATAATGTTCCTACCTGCTTCTTTTCTGAGTTCCATCCTACTTATGACAAATTGGATGAGATTATGGGATTTTTGACTGATGGAAATGGAGTTTGAAAAATTAAAAATGGGTGACGAGTAAACTTTTTCTTTATAAGAACTTAATGTTCATTCTCGAGCTTAACACTATTTCATATCTGTAATATTACTGCCTACCAACCATGTCAATGAGATAACCCGTGAGAGAGCCACTTTAAACTTTTGTATTCAGATGAATAAACCTATTGACATTGGCCCCCTTATTTATACAAGCATGCTTGTTTCCTCGAGAAAAGGAACACGAGAGGTTTGGGCTACCCTGCTCGCATTACTACTTTGTGTACTGGATTTGGAATGAAGTATGAAACTTGGGAAGAAACTTTGTCATCACATAAGCCCACTGAAAAAACAAATTTGGAAAAATATGAGAGACATTTTAGGACAAAACCTAGGACTAGAGTTAACATACCTCTACTTCAGCTTCTACTTCTGCTCCTGCTCCTCTTTGACCATCTGCTTCTAACTCTATTTCTCTTCATTCTCTTATGGAACAAATGATGATTCAACAAGGAGATCTCATAACTTTACAGAATCAGGTAAAAGGCCTTGAATCTCACTTGTATTATAGTGATGATATTATGTTGAGGAAGGTTGAGTATGATTTTGCTTATAATAAGAGATACATGGGAGGTGATCATTATGTGAAATTTCCTACTCACCCCACTTTAACACCATATCGACCTTCTGAGATGACGACGATATAGATTTGGGTGACGACGACGATGATGATGATGGTGATGATGATGCTGGTGATGATGAAGATGTTGATGTTTAGTGTGTTGTTTACTTTTTTTTTTATGTGATAGAATATTTGGATTTTATTTTTTTGTAATTAGTTTTATTTGTGTTAAAGTGTGCTTGTATTTAGTTTTTGTTTCTGTTAAACTGTTAGTACTACTGTTTATCTTCTACTCTAATTTAAATGCTAGAGTAGTTTTTATTTTATGTTTTTATTGTTATGCATTTTAATCTTATGTTTATCACCACTCAGTACTTATCTTTTCTACTTGTACCTGCATTAATTTCACTGTTTTAAATTTTAAAATATTTTCTCTTTCTGCATGAGCTTTCCTGCTTTAAATTAGTTTAAAATTTTAAGTTTGGGGGAAAGAAGAAAATTCTTTTTAAACTAAACCTTGATTGTCCTCAGAAATTGTATTTTTCAAAATTATTTTTAACATAACCTGTGGAATGTAGACTTAACTTTAAAAAACTATATTTTTTATTTTATGAAAGTTTTAGAAAACCTAAGTAAAAGTTTTTAATAATGAAGGTTAATTTTAGAATTAAGATATTTAGTTTGAAGGGTTTGGAGTTATGCTTTTGCTATTTAAAGTAAAGAAAATTGTATTTTTGGAAATATTAAGAATCTTAGACTTATAGTTGAAAAGTGAAAATTGAGACTTTATGAAAAATCTTAAAGTTAAAACACATTTGTTAAAGTAAGGAAATGTGAGATGTTTTTAACTTTAAGAGGAGGATAATGAAGTTCAAAATTATTAAAGACTATCCAGATATAGTAATCCTCACATGACATACAAAGAAAAAAAATAAGAAAAATAAAAAAGAAAGGATTGAAAATGATCCTAAAAGAAAAAAAAAAGTAAAAAGAAAAAATATGTGAGGAAAAACTTGAGAAGATGCCTAATAAAAAATTGGCTCTACTTGAATCAACTGAAGGAAAGAAACTTAATTACATTTTTAACATAGATTTAGAAGTATAGCACCTTTACTAATAAAGTTCTCAAGAAATTTTTTTTCTAGTATTTCCTTTAAGTATCTTAAGTATGACAAATTCTAGTTATTTTTGAAATAACTAGAAAATCAGAACTTTTAAACTTGGCTGCAACATATTCTTGTATTTTAGTTTTTAACCTGAGTTATTAAAAATTTTTCTAAAAAATTCACTATAACAATTATAAAGCAGAAATTTTAAAAATCTTTAAGTTAAATTTGTTACCATATGTTATAAATTATATATATAGTATAAGGAGTTACTTGAGAAAAAAGATATTGCACTATAAAGAAAAGTATTTTGCATGTTTAAGTTTGGAGGAATTGATCCACCTAAAAATAATCTATTTTTAGTGCATATTTTATAATTCTTTTATGTACATTTTTAATGATATTGCACTTTAAAGGAATGTATTTTGCATATGTTTGATTTCATGTACATGAAATGGATATTTAGAAAAAATGAGGGAAAAATGAGCAAAAATGAAGATTTTGTGTGGCGCTATAGACTCACCCCTTGGAGTCATAGCGCCACGTACAAGGAAGCGCTATAGAGTCACCCCTTGGAGTCATAGCGCCACGTACAAGGAAGAAGGGAGTTATAGCACCCCAGACTGGCGTTATAGTGCTAGTAACTACTTTTCTAGAAGATACATCGAATTTGGCTGAATTTTAGAGAGGTGTTTGAAGCAACTCATGGTTATTTTTTTTTCTATTTAATGACAAGGATTTGGCCGATTCAGAGACCTTTTGGAACCTTAAAACTTCAATTGGCCGACAATAACAAGTTAGGTTTTTCATATTTTGTGTTTAAGTGTAAGTGTGAGTGTGTTTTAGTGTGAAGAAATTTGGATATTGCTTAAAGGAAACTTTAGAATTTTACTTAGGGAGAAGACATAAGTCACTTTGTATTTGTGTTTAAGTTTTTCTTGTAAGATTTGGTTTTCAATGCAATGTTTTTTTTTTGTTTAATCTCTATGAATTATGAGTAGTTAATTTCAATGCAATGTTTTTTTTTTTGTTTAATCTCCATGAATTATGAGTAGTTCCCTTTATTTCTTCTTGCATATGGGACTTAATCTTGTGGGATGAGAATAATTTAAAGATTTCTTTTTACTCTTATTTCTTTTTACTCTTACAAATTGCGATGGAATTTTCACCGAATCTTTATTTACTTTACAAACTGGCCACTTGTGAGGTTAAAATTCATTGAGAAACATAATGATTTAGGAGGGCTATGATTTCACCCATCTAGTGGATACCACACTTCATTCTAGGCAGAGCCACTGCGATCACCTAAGGGAGAGTGCAAATAAATGGGGAGATAAGTTTTGATGAGCGTAGAATTGGTTAGACCTAGAGTGATAGACTAGATTATTATAACTTTGGCTTAAGGTTTAGTACCCTAACACTGGGATTCGGTCATTACGGTGGCATATGCTAGGGGCATCTAGAGGTGAGAGGCTAGATAACACTGGCGTGAAATTGATATGTTAAGGAATCAGTCTTAATTTAGTTAATGTTCTTTGCAAGCACCGGAAGGGGGTAAAGAATAAGGTATGTTTCTATTTGTCACAATACATCATTTTTTTCTTAAATTATTTGAATTCTACATAAATTTAAATCTCTTTGTAAGGAGAAAGGTTTTTCATAATATCCAAACTCGTTGTTATATTTTGTTATGTTGTTACATTTAGTTATTACTTTCTTTTTAGCTCTTTTAGTAGTAATTTTTAGTAAGCATAACATTTTTAATCTTTTATCTTTTTAGTTTGCAATTTAAATAAATTTTTTTTAATTTGATTCTCCTCGTGGGATCAATATTGAAGTTTTTAAAGAAAATCTTATACTACTTGAAACGATACGTATACTTGTGTAGTACTTCTTATATTTTTTTAATTTGATTCTCCTCGTGGGTTCAATATTGAAGTTTTTAAAGAAAATCTTATACTATTTGAAACGATACGTATACTTGTGTAGTACTTCTAGTAAATTCTATTATAAATCATTACATTTGTTCACACTAGCTGTGAAATTTTATTATAAATCATTACATTTGTTCACACTAGCTGGTAGATATAATTTGAGATATATTTTCTCGAAAAATTAAGAAGTTCAAAAATACACGTAAGTGCGGAGAGGGTCGGTAGGGCACTTTCTAAAGAGTTCCTTAAGCATTTCCTAAGATTCAAAAATGGATTCAAATTGGCTAAAAAGGTAATAAGGCTCCTGATTTGGTCATTTTGGATGGTTGATAATATTTAACTAAGAACCTCTAGGTCAGTTCATTCTAGGTAGTGAAAGACCCAGGAGCAAGGAAATTTGGCCATATTTTAGCAGTATCTCATATTGATAAAGGGAAAAATATATCCATAATAGTGTTCTTGGAGACACCATTATAGTAGTATTTAACGCAAAGTTTTAGGAAGCTGACTAAATGTATATTAGAATCTTTCATTGGTGTCCTCCCAAAGCGATTATTTTGTATCATCTGAATGATGATGAATTTAAGTTTGAATTAGTTGGATTCTACAACAAGTCTATTAACACTTAAATGAATTTTATCTATTGTGAGTTCGGAAATTCCCTAGGAGGTATAAGCATTTTGTGAGGTCTGTAAGCATTGGGTTCATCATGAGGTATATGTGTCATCTATCATAGTTCTTTCTGAAGTCATTTTAATTTTTTTTATTTTTTTTACAATTCTTTCTAAATCAGGGTCGTAGGGTTAAAGATCCAAAGGTCAGGCACTACGCATACACAAACTAGGTTGATCTACTTAAGCGGCTCTAAGTTAACAAGAATACAACACAATGCAAGAAAAATTAAACAGCAAAAGAGAAAAAAAAACTAAAATAACACAAGTGCACAAATGAAAAACAAACAAATAACATATGATTAACAATGGTAAGAAGTAATATAAAGGTGCACAGATTTAACAGAAACACAAGAAACACTATCATGATATTTTGGATTTTTGAGTAAAAGTACAAGAAATAAAAACTATAAAGCAATTGACGATGTAACAAAATATTTTTAAAGTATAGACCCTAAAATTTCGACTAAATTTTCCTAACTTGGAATTCAACATCGTTTCTCTACAACAATGTCAAGAACTTGATACAATCCAAGTGAAACAAAACACAAGTGACTCATACAAATATATGTGTCATATCAGTAGTATACATAATGGAGTTTTGTGTATCAATTCCATAGAGAACGAACTAAATTCTAATATGAAAATGTTCTACTTTACTATCATCGGTTGTAGCTTGAATGGTTCAAGTTTTGAAGTTCAAAAAAGTTGTCCTAAATTCTTTTTTAAAGCGAGTGTACCCTAGCAAGCAAGAAAGAATTTTTAAGAGATTTAAGTGATGAGAGAATTTCACCTTAAATTGGTTAGGTGATGGATAGAATTATGAAAATAATCTCAGCCCAGTGTCAATCAGGAGCAAATTCTTTCTTATCCCCTTCCAAAAGTCTAAGAAAGATTGGTTGTCATGTGTTTAGTTCACTAAATCTCATGATCATCCCAAACAAAATATCTCCCTAAATGATTGTATAAACTCAAAAGTAATATCTCTATTCTAATGAGTTTACATTTCCACTAAGTATTTACATTTCCACTAAGTATCCTTCTGGATCTCAAATTTCACAAAAAAATAAGACTGTAAATTATGTTTAAAAGGTTAATAAAACACACTTAAGAAAGTTCCAAAGCAAATCACAAATGAAAACCTCAATTCTATCCTACCACATTACCAATCCAAGGAAAAACTAAGGGAAATTACTCACTATTCAATGTAAAACTCGTCAACATAATCTTTGAATTAAGCAAAGAAACCATACACCAAGTATTACAAGGAAATCCAAGTTAAAATACAAACTCGATTGTATTTATCTCCTTCCTTATATGAGCATGATGATGAAACAGAACCATAAAGTTACACACTTTAATTCTCTCAAGTACTCTCCTTTCTTCTCTCTAAAACACCATGTGAATCTTCCTTAGCCTTCTCTCTAAGTGCTCCATGCTCCAAAATGACAGAGAAGACCATTATTCATTCATTTGAAGCTTTTATATACTTCTCCCGATGAAGAGTCACGCCCAAATTACATAAACCATAAAATCATGTGAACTGGTGCCTAGGCACTATTCTGTGGCATGTAGGCACTCGTCATCGGAGTCTAGGTGCTATAGTTGTGGTTTCTAGTTTATACATTCTCAGGATGAATCTCTAGGAACTGGGCTCTTTATAATACCTAGGCGCTGGTCTATGGCGTCTACTTTCTACATCCAGGCTCCTACTTTTTGTGCTCTCTATCTGGTGGACAAAAATTTCATGGCCATCTCCTTGGGCATCTACTTTCAGCATATGGGGGTCTAGGCACTGGTCTGCGGTTGCCTACGTTCTGCATCCAAATGCCTAGGTGTTGGTCTGCAGGCGCCTACTTTCTGCATCTGAACGCCGGCTTTCTAATCCCTCATTTAGCAATTTTTTTAATTTCTTTAGCTTCAATGACTCCTCTTTCTTAAATCCCGCAAGACAGTACATGAATACCTTTCGAAAGTGCATTAAATTAAATAAAAAAACATATTAAAATAAAACAAGAACACATACATTTATATACACATCATGTGATGTTATTTTGAATGGATTTCTCCCGCATTATCACCGCCCAACCACTCAAATCAATCCTTACTCAATCGGAGTACTTCGTTTGGTTATTCAAGTGGGTGGTGGAGCTCAGGGAATTTTATATATTCTATGTACCTTGGACTGTGATCAAAGTACAAGTGACAACTAATTTTCTAGCAAACTTCTCCAAACCAAGTGAACGAGTAAAGAAACACCTACTGTTGACCTCATTTTTGGTTGAGGTCTAGAAATACCGAAAGCCAAACTAAGATGTTTCATATTGATAGAGCTTCAAGTCAGATAAGGGCAAGACTTTCCAAACCAAGTGAACGAGTGAAGAAACACCTACCGAAAGCCAAACTAAGATGTTTCGTATTGATAGAGCTTCAAGTCAGATAAGGGCAAGACTCAGTCCTTCTCTAACATGCCCAATTGGAGAATATGTCTACCACTCGATTGAAGTTGAGTTTGAAGTTATCAACAATCAGGTCGAATATAAGGCCTTGATCGTCAGTATGTGGCTTGCATATGAGATGGGAGTTTGGTACATCTTAGTGAAGTTTAAATCACAAGTAGCTGTGAACCAAGTCTATCATGCCCCATTTATAAGGCCATTGGCATGGAAATTATGGGAGAGCAATTATTACACTCTGAATACGAAATAAATGAATATACTAATGAATGTAATTCTCCTTTTCTTATCACAATTGTCGCTTCCAATAATTAAGAGACTCGAGAAACTTAAAAATATATATTAAATACACATTTGCATGAATCTCAATAAAATCTAACTGACAAAACTTACGAAGGAGTATAGCTATGAGGGCCTACAGGCGGAAGACCAGGGGCCCACAAATGGAAGACCAAGGCTTCACAGACGAATGATCAAAGATACATCAGTAGAAGACTAAGGAGTCAACACCATAAGACTAAGCATTCACCAAATGAATGCTAAAAGAACCATCCGACCAGGTATAACCCCTCTAAACTAGGGTTGAAAGTTGATCGAGCAAAAGTCATCTGAACCAAAGACTAGAGCCTATAAATTCAAGTGGAGACTTCGATTTGTCTCCTGCCATATCTCGACTCAAGGGAAGAAATTAAAATTGACACCTTCCTCACAGATGTCGTTGAGATCACAAACTGAGTATCGGGAATTAGCCATCATATAGCTACACTAAGCATTCCCAAAGAATCACCTCGTCGACGAGTAAGCTACTTCAATTACAGTAACTTACCCTCTGTCTGATAGTCGAGTATTGCTCTGCTGATAGGAGTTACTTATCTAGGGATCAATAGTCGACGACCAGACCAATATAAATAGCTGGCAAAACCAAGCCGACCGATCAAAGTTTTGTCAACCCAAAGATCATTGAGGTCTAATCAGCAACCCAATTTAGCGAAGGCAAATGAGCAAGTATTGTCGAACCAGGACAGACTAACTCCAGTCGACCAAGCCATAGGGTTGTCGAACCGAAAGCCTATGTATAAAATACATAAGATATTTTGTAATGCACCAATTAGAGCAGGGACACATATGTAACTTCATATTTTGTCGAACCAGGACAGACTAACTCTAGCCGACTGAGCCATAGGGCGGTCAATCGAAAGCTTGTGTATAAAATACATAAGATATTTAGAATGCACCCATTAGAATAGGGGCAAATATGTAACTATATTCCCCGCCTGCATCCCATACTCCATAAATAGGGGTATCATTTTCTAAAAAAAAAAGAATTAATCAACAATTCAAATTATTGTTCAATACCATAACTATATTCCCCAACAATCCCATCACCAACCCCAGACCAGAGAGGACTTATAACTGACAAGCATGAGCAAGTATTGTCGAACCAGGACAGACTAACTCCAGTCGACCAAGCCATAGGGTTGTCGAACCGAAAGCCTATGTATAAAATACATTAGATATTTTGTAATGCACCAATTAGAGCAGGGACACATATGTAACTTCATATTTTGTCGAACCAGGACAGACTAACTCTAGCCGACTGAGCCATAGGGCGGTCAATCGAAAGCTTGTGTATAAAATACATAAGATATTTAGAATGCACCCATTAGAATAGGGGCAAATATGTAACTATATTCCCCGCCCGCATCCCATACTCCATAAATAGGGGTATCATTTTCTAAAAAAAGAGTTGATCAACAATTCAAGTGTGTGCGTGTGTGTGTGTATTGTTTTAAAAAGTAGGAATGGCCTAAGGTTATTATGCAAGCTCCCACAGCCATCCCCGATGTGCCTAACAATTCGAGTACCACACCATCCACCGGGGTGAATCGAACCCCAGACCAGAGAGGACTTATAACTGACAAGCAGATGGACCAACTGATCTGGGCATACGGCGCATGTATATATATTGTTTAAGGTGAATATAAACAAATTTAGAAAGACTTCCACTCGTCGAACAACTCAAACTCGACTCAATTAAAACTAAATTATATTTGTTTAAATTAATAATTAAACAAGCTTGAATATTTTTTAAAAACTTGAAGCTTAAATAAATTAAACATAAACAAAGCAAAATTATTTTTAATTGAAAGATAAGAGTTCTAAGAATAATTTTGCTAAGCAGCCCTATCATCAGTAAACATCATAAAATATATTTGGCAGTCCTACCAAATCCCAATCCCCCACCCTGTTTTGGCTTATGCATGATCTACTCCATTAACCAGACCACTCGAGAAAAACAAAGAAGGGGGCACACAACTTTTAAGTATTTGCATTTACTCACACCTAAACTTTCATATTTACATACACAACACTTTGATGCTTTGAACATATGCATGAAAATGTGTAATTTACACTTATAAGTTATAATAGTGCTATTTTTTATGTGATATTAAAGATTTGAGTGTTTTGTGTGTAAATATAAAAGTTTCAGCGTAAGATATGTTAAATACATAAGAATTTTGTGCTGTGTATGTAAATCCAAAAAAATATAATAATAATAATAAGACGAATAAGAAGAATAACGAGAAACCCCAGAAATGGGTTTGCTGCATTGATGTGATGGCTTTAAAAGAGGCCAGCAGATACAAAAGGCCTAAAGAAAAAAATGAAAATTCTTTCTACACACGAAACATCCCCCAACAAATGCAAATTCAGAGCAATATTAATAACCAGGAGTTGGTGGGAGAATGAAGTACATGGTGGAGAATTGATCATCTCGGAGAGAAGACTGTGGCTAGACCATTATCAACCGTCAATTGGATCGGAGGTCCATAAGACATTAGATATCCTTCTTGGCCACACAAGTCGATTCCTTCTCCCAGAGCAACAACTTCACCATCAACGTCTACAATGCCTCCCTTTCTGGGGTCCCCTACACGGTTGCCTGGAACCAGCTTAAATGCTTTCACCTGAATCAATAATTCATTTGAATCACAACCAGTCCAGGAAGCCATCAAGTTTTTATAAACAATGAAAATTTCAGGTTTTTAAAAACTATGAAATTTGTTATATAATTCATTTTTGTTGTGGATGAAGATAGAAGTTGGCATTGATTTCTCCTGAAATATAATGATTTATTTCTTTTATATCATTGTTTTATAAAGTACAATTTCAGGTTTTGCATCCAAAGTAGACAAATAAGCCCTCAGAGGTGTTCTGATAGAGTAAGAAGAAGTCCAGGTGTTTTCTGGAGGTCTCACCTTCAGATACATCACATATGGTGATTTAATATGGGTTCCATCTTTCATCTTCAGCAATATTGATACAAGAGCGGATTTGGGGCAATCTTTGATCACAACCAAGTCCAGGAAGCCATCAGAAAACTGCAACACAAACAATAAATTACATGAAAAGGCATACAAGGAGTAAACATTAGCTGCAATGCGAATGGATGCCAAAATTATAATAATTCAATATCAGACTCAACATAATTAATAGTTGCATCCAAGCAAAATCACGCTACTGATTACGCAAGCCACCATCTTAAAAGCATTCGAGGAACTCAAAGCAAAATTCAAAAAATCAAATGCAGTAAAAATTATAAGAAACAACAGTTTTTTTTTTTCTTTTTTATATATACCAGTAAAATCCTAGAACCTGCATATGCAACACAAATATTACATGCAGTAATCCTTCGGTTATAAACTTTTAGAAGAGAAGAATATGCCTAGGCTTATAGATAATCAAACTGAGACAAAACTAAGTTGATTAATTGTCAATGAGTCATAGCAGCATGTTTGCAAGTCCATATGGCCTGCTCTATTTAGAATAAAGAACAAATCCTAAACAAAATAATGGTGAAGATGGAATACCTTGGCTTCAGGTGCTGGCATAGCATCTTCTCCAACCCAAGGCACATTTACAAGTGAAATAGATAAAAATGGGCCATCCAGAAACCTCCAATCTGAATTTTCAAAACAAACACTAGGGCCCCCATAACAACTTTGCAAAACTTCCGCAACACTGTTTTGTCCGTTTTCAGAGACATTATCAGTTCCCACACAGATTGTTCTACCTTTCAATGGTTCTCCACAGAGTTCATGTCCAGGGGCAGGAACAAACTCAACATGGCCATGGTATTTACGCAACTTCATTATTCTCAGAAGACACTGGACAGAAGAAATATTAACGTAAGACCAATCCATTAAACTGTGAAGTTAATAATTTTACATATAGACTTGTATAGATCAGTAAGGGAAAAAAAATCATTCACACAAAGGAATCAATAAAACCCTTTCACTGAAATAAATAATCCCCATCCTTACAGTAAAAAACAAGATGCGGATACAAAAACTGTAAACTCCATTATCTATTGGGCCTCTGGAAAACAATAAAAATAGGAATGGGGTGGGGCACATACACACAGACTTGCCTCTAATTTTTAGATACATACTTTCTATGATTAGTGTAGAATTATGAAATTAGAATGCTAGTAAATGCAAGCCACATTAAAAAAAAAAGAGGAAGAAAGAAAACAATAAAGAGAGGAACCATTAGCAGCTCTATAGTATTAAATCCATAAGGATAACCGAGAAACCACATATGCAGAATTAAAACACAAAACTACAGCATGAATATGGCTAACAAATGGATGAGTTTTAAGTAGCAGTTGTAGATCAACAACTGTAATGCACTACAGAAGAATAAGTGGCTGCCAAATTGTAAGGTAGGCATTTTCCAGCTGCCTATCTACTGCAAGCTTATCAACAATGAGCTGCTTATCCATTAGTGAGCTGCTTATCCATTAGAATATGTGACCACCAGATTATAATAGAAGCAACCAAACTAGTATTCCACCTCACCCAATGGATGTGGAGCATTATGAATAGTTTTGCAAAAAAAACTTCATGGGTTCCATGTTATGGCCACAAAAAAATAAAAAAATAAAAAAATAAAAAAATAAAAAATGAAAAAAAAAGAAGAAAAGTGGGAGCCGGTCAAATTTTGGGTAATGAATGGATGATACATTTTTCATGATAAAATCATCAGGAAATTAGACAAGTGCAATTCAATGGAAAGCTAACTAGGCAAATTGTTGTTGAAATTATTTTCAACCTGAAAATAGTATTGAAAACAGCAGAAATAGAAGAGGAAAAAAGATATGTGAAGGAATAAGAAGAGATGCGAAGCTACAAGTGCTGTATTAATTCATTTCAGAATAACTACATAACAGAATGGTGCTGATTAATAATAATAAAAAAAAACAGAATAATGCGAATATATCTACCATAGTTATATACAGAATAAACATAGAGATGTGTTTAGATTTGTTTTTCAGAGAAATACTCAGCAACATATACAGAATTCATCAATAAATGAAACATAATATTTTTAGCCTTCTCAAAAAATAGTGAAGGACCACAAATGTCTAAATGTATAAGATGCAGTGGTCACAAGCTGCAGTGCTAGATGTGGAAATGGGGATTAATAATTTGGCTTTTTGCATAATTACAGTAACTACATTTGAATTTACTATTTGAGATACACATGATAGAACTAGATTTGCATAGGAGCTAGAGAGTTGATTTATCTCACAAGCAATTATGCTATTCTTGATATTAGACATCAAGAACTTCAGTTGTCCATAAATTTATCTGTTACCAATGGTTAATACAGAGTCAACGGCCAATGGGAAGTTTTCTCCATGATCCATTATATGGATGGAGAATATCGAAAGAAACAAGTGTGGTGAGATTTTGTGGGCAGGTTCTAATACCAAGAAGAGATATGGATAAGGGGAGAAGGTATGAGAGAGGAATAACAGAGTAGAATCTATAGGTGCTGAATTAATTCATTTCAAAATTACTACATAACAGAACAGTGATCATATAAATGGGACAATGGGGAGCAGAAAAAAAGTTGTGGACAGAGCTAGTTATATCATATGCTGAAGATGCCATGCATTGCAAGTAAAAAGCTCAATGTGCTGGACGAACAAATAGTAGTCATCAGGCTGGTCCTGCTATTGGGACAGTATTGCCGTGCAAAAACTTCAGGCAGGCTTGAAGTTTGAAAAGGCAAAATTAACTTTTGCAAGCCTCAACATCCATCGCCACACAAAGATTTAGAACGGAAGCATCAGAGTTAATAATTCTTTATTCTTGTGTTCCAAAAAAACGCCAAAACATTAATAGTAAATACTGGAAGGCAAGGAAGAAAAAAAAAACAAAACCTATCTCATATCTTGAAGAAAATGTGAAACTTGAATAAAGGGCCTATAACTGCTTCTTTGATTAAGATATTACTGGTGTAAGAGAAGCTGGTCGTTTAAAGTTACTACATACTTCTAATGTAACATCCTCATGCTCTTGAGTGTTACTGTCTACATCATTCTTGTTCTTTATTAATAATATTGCTTCTGCGCCATATAATTCTAAGTGGAAAGCTAATCAAACTTAAGAGAATAAAAATACTAGAGAAAATGACAAAGGGATAAATTACACACATAGAAGTCCAGGCGAGTGCTCCCCATCCACCGGTACTTTTCAGACTCAATATCAATATCAGCTATTAATCCTGTATGCAAAGTTGAGCATTTAGAAAATGTTTGAAAGTTCAACAATGACTATGGTAAAAAGCCTAAGCAAACAATTAGAATTGCTAACACCTTCTGCACGAAGTATCAAAAATGGATGACAACTTAAACAATAAATAATATTAGTACGTGTTATCCATTGTTTTTTACATACCCCATGTAAGCATTAAGATGCTAAAGAACTTGGTTTCTCCTTGCAATACAGTAGTAACATCCAGTGCACGTTTATGGCCTGTATGAATAGTAAATTAGTGAAGAAAATTTTATAAGCAAAATGCTTAAAAAACACCAAAAAGAACACAGGGATATGACCTCTTATAACAGAGAAAGTAGCATTCTGGATCGAATACGTTTCTCCAATTGCATCCAAAAGTGATTTTGCCAGGCCATTTCCTGTACCTGCATTTAACATTGTATTAAAGAATAACAATCATTGGTTAATTAAAGGCAAATGTAAAATATCATTTCTAAATGAAATAAAATTTTGTGATTAAAGAAATCCAAATGAAAAAAGCTATATGCAACTATAATATTAAAATGGATACACAAAAAGAAGAATAGATGCACATACTAACAATGACACATCAGGGTTCAGATGGATACGGGAAGCTGAGTAAGAAATGAGTGAATGGGTTAAAAATTCTTTAGTTTTCATATAATGGCTGTAGCTATTCTACAGCAAAATAGGTGGTCTTGCAGATTAGCAGCTCATCAAGTATACCTGCAGGAATGATCCCAAGCGGCACCTTGATTGCAGTATCCCAGTCTTCTCTTTGAAGCAACCCATTCAACACCTAATCAAAAACAAAAAAAAAAGCGAACAACGAAATAGAGTTGAAAAACATATAAAATAAAATACTTCGATAACCATAAAATGAAACTGTTCAAACCACAAGATGCATTGCTAACCTCCACAAAAACACCATCTCCGCTGACACATACAATACCGTCATACTTTAGCAGATCCAATTTATAGGCAAGTTCTTGAGCATGAAGCTGATACTTAGTTTCTGAAAGATGACGCAAGATGAAATAAATTACATCTGACATTCAGCTGAAAAAAAATAGAAACGAAAATAAAACCACTTGAACGTAAAAGCTCACCAACCTTGCAAGGTATACAGAATATTAGCCGCAACAAGTAGGGGCTTGATTTCAGTGTCAAAAATCCTTCGTGCAGACCTCTTTCCACCATAAGGGTTTAAAATAATAAATACCCTCTTTGGCCGGCCTATTATTATGCAAATAAGGAGCAAAATTCATTAGTTCATCTGATACTCATAGTCAACTAAGATAAATTTTGTAAAGTAAGAATTAAGAAATATAAAGAACATATTAACCAGTTTATATTAACCATATAAAGAAATATAAATCCAGTTCAAACAAGATGAGCATTAAAGGCAAGAAAGATAAAAGTCAGCAAAAAAATTTTTAAAAATCTAAGATGATCTAGGGAATCTATTGACATTGAATGAAAGGAGGAACAATGGTAAAAGCAAGATAATTTTTTTAGTGTTACATCACCACATTCATGTAGCCGAGCCCACTTAGAGGAATAAAAGATAGTAGTTGTTTTCGTTGTAAATCACCAAATTCACTAAAATCATATGAGCCTACATTCAGTATCAGAGGAGTTGGCGTTGATATAGATTAAGAGTTCCATCCTCAATTGCACGAAGGTCCTATGTACAACGATAAAGATAGATAAAGTGCATATCGTATGGAAAGTTCGGGGTAAAAAAACTATGGAGCTCAACTTTGTAGAAACAAATCTAGCATCTTTGAAAACCGAAGTTTGCTCATCCTTATAACTAAGAGATATGGGAATACAGTGTAAGAATTTAGTTGGATATTGTCCCCCAGGTGTTTGTAGGAGGTAGCAACATCAATCAAGGATAAAAAACTCAGCTGACTATGTTGGTGAAGGCAACAACAATGAATTGGTACATGACACTAAGACATTATTTCACCAAGTAGTTAAGCGACTACACACTTAATACGTCGATGAAGGGGGAACAAGGAGCAAAAAATAAAGTTATTGATGTTGATTGGAAGGCGCTCGCTGATGATGAAAGGTGATGACTAGTATCGGGCATAGGACATTTATTGATGGACCTCAGTTAGTCGATGGAAAGTTATTCAAACTGAAAGTGAGACCGGGCGGCTACTTAAAACGCGTATGTTGAATGTTTATGGTCAATACAAGTTGGATGTTGGATGTTGTGGTTGTCAGATGACCGTGAATGTTATATGACAACGATTGATGGATATCTGGTGAATTTGCAAACAATATGGTGGTCATCTGATGGAAAGGTAGTTAAAGCACCATAATTCTCTATAAATCCTAAGCACTCCAAGTGTAGAATGTGAAAAAACAAGAACTAAAATATAGTTATGGAACTTGAATAAAGTAATTTTACTCATATTTTAAATTATATTAAACATTTCCTAATCTAGTCAGAAAAAAAAAAAACTCACAAGATCACACCCTCTGTTGATCAAAAAGTGGTTTGGCACCCCTATGCTAGCCTTATCAACTTGCCCGGACCACAACAAGACTAAATTGCATATCGGCGGTTCACAGATAGTGGTTTGGTGTTAATTGTTGGGAATAGAGTTAACTCTTAACATAACTGGAACAGTGAAGTTGATAGATAACAAATCTCATAATCGAATTGTACAAAAAAAAAAAAAGAACATAGCTTATACTTGCCGTTATTAGACTAAGACAATGAATGAACGCAACCTTGGAATTGATTTACGATGAGAGAAATCTAATGCCACTAGCGGCTTGCCAATCAAATGTCTATGTGAGCGGAATGGAGTGTCCATTAGGTAATAGAAATTTTCTCTACAAAGCTTTTAACATATGAATTGAGTCAAATGTATGTACAAATTGAGGTTTATGTTGGAAAAAATTGAAATTTAGGTGTTAGATATATAATACATACGAATTGTCTGATTTGTATGTAAAAGTATTTAAGTGTAAGATATGTCAAACATAAGAAATGAGTGAAATGTAAGTAAGAAATTGATATTTATGTTGTAGATATGTAATACATAAGAATTGTATGATTGGTGTGTAAAAAGTGAAGTTTATTTGTTAGAAATGTAATACATAAGAATTGTCTGGAGTGTATATAAAATTAATATTTGGGTGTATTATTATATAATACATAAGAATTACATAAGAATTGAGTGATATGCATGTAAAAACTGAAGTTTATGTATTAAGACATATAATAAATATGAATGAAGTGGAATGTATGTAAAATTGAAGTTTAAGTTGCAAATATGTAAAAGAAAAAAATTGTGCAGTTTTGCGTGTAGAAATTGAAGTTTAGGTTTTAGATATGTAATAAACAAGAATTGTGTAGTTTGTATGTAATGATTGAAGTTTGGGTGATAGTTAGTCTACCTCTGCGCAGTCTGATTTTGAGATGTGGAGGAAGGTGGCATGGAAGAAGGGAGATGTACGACCTAGGAGCAAAGAGCATTGTGTTTGAGGTTGAGCTTTCTGGAACTACTTAGGAGGTCCAAGGTCATCATCATCAGAATACGAGGAACTTACTCGTGTGTCAGTACTATGTCTGAGGAGCTCTGTCAGCTACATGTGGGCCAGCAAAAAGTTGATGAGACTATAAGGAGAGGAGGGAGAGGATGATAATGAGTTTAATGATGATGTCTCGTGGGAGTTTATGTATTTTTTCTAATTTAATATTTGGAAATATTTTCTTTGTATATATATTTTGTATTTTAGACATACACTTTTACAGATTTTGAGTACTGTTTGTTAAATTTCATTAATTTTTATTATTGATACTTGTTTGTGCAATATATTGTGTTGTGTTAATAAAGAATAAATGTTTTGTAAAATTCATTGTGTGTCTATTCTAACAATCTGATAGTTATTTTTTCTTTTTAATAAATTTGTTACAAGTTTGCATCGGCGTTGTGTCGGAAATTCCCAATGCTAATACCTTTGATACATTCTACGCTAATCAACCTCTCCAACAAAAACATAGATACAAATGACGATGTAAGTTTGCATCTGCAAAAAGTGAAAACAAATTTTGTAGTTAATTTTTAGGTCGGCACGAGTTGCGTCGAAGCTAAGCTAACGTCGATAATATCAGATGCTAATATCGATGCAAGTTGTTTGTGTCCGATATGTTCAACGCTAATTGTAGTTGCGACACCCGGTTTTGCTTGGAACATATGTCCAACACAAATTCACTGCTAATATTGCTTTGCATCAAATTATTGTTATGTTAGCGTCAAATTTATCAATGTAAATTTGGCAAAATCCTGTAGCGTCTCAAAAGCTCGTAATTTGTAGCTTTTAAGGGTTGCAATGACTTGCAAAATTTATGATTTTCATATAATTTTTCAACAAATTGTGCAAAAATCAGAGTTTGACACCATTTGAGGGGTATATAGGTTACTCCTAAGAACCAAAATCTGAGGATGGACATGATCAGCCAAACAACTAGCTAAACTGGAATAGGCTGGAGTTGAGAGTCAGCAACTTTTTTGCTTAAATCCAATTTGTTTTGCCTATAGCATGTTTGTGCAATTAAGAGTTTAAATGAGCTCATAATTGCAAGACTTTGATTTTGTTGAATTTGCCTTGTTGAAAAACATTACTTCATAACTTTATTCTTAAAATTCCTAACCAAAATATTGAGTGTTTCTATTTATGTTTTACCAAAAAAACACATAAGAAGTGGTTCTTGTATGGATTGATTCTGCAAGTCATATCATCTACAAACTTACAAGACTTTGAAACAGATTATAACTATTAAGTCCTAGTACAAAGACATGAGCAAGCTTATGCACAACAATGCATAAAGGGAAAAAAATACGCTGAATTAAAACAAAGTTCAGAAAACTCATTCAGCCTTGGCTCAAGGAAAATTCAAGTTATCATGAATTTAAGAGTACCAACAAATAGAGACATAGAATCTTCTTCTTCAATTAAAAATAATTAATTGATTTTACAAACCATATCTGGTACAAACTTAGAAGATTGTGCAACCAATAAAACAATTCAAGACGAAACACAAAGAAAAGAGAGACTGTATGCAAAAAGCACGCAGAAAGGGAGAAAACCTAAAGCTGAAATAAAACAAGTGCAGGATCCTAGTTCCAGTCACAGCTTGAAGAAAAAAATTATACAAGACATTCTTCTACATATAAAAATATCCGATAGATTTTAGGAATAATATCGGCCGCAAAGTTAAGAGATGGAGAAGCCCGTAGAACTAGTAAATCAAAGGACAAAGAAGAGAGAGATTATGAAGTAGCACGCAAAATGGGAAAAAACTTAAAGCTAATTTCAAACACTTTCTGGATCATAGTTCCAACTTTAGCTCATAGAAAAATGTTAACTTATCAAGAATTTAGGCGTATCAACAAAAAGAGACAATATCCTCATCTTCATGTAAGCAAATTAGTTGCACCATGAAAAAACAAAAAAAAAAAAAAAACTATTACAGAATAGAAAACAGAAGCTAACTTAATTCCAAAAAACTCCAACTCAGCCGATGATCTAAAACAGCATCAAGTAAGAAGAAAAGAAACAATTAAAGACGAAAGTAGACAACTACCAAATCAAATAGTTCAATATCGATTCAAATCTGAAAAAAAAAACCAGAATCCCTCAGGATTTCCACAAACAAAACAAAACCAAACAGAAAAAGGGATAATTGCAAAACCAACTACCTAAGGAATGGATAAAATCCCTAATCCGATCGCTCCAACTCTCGGTGATCACCTCTGTGGGCATCTCCAGAACGAAGTCCTTCCTCAATCTCTTCCCCAACTCCCCTTCTCCACCCCTAAACTCATTCACATAAGCCCTAAGTGTAATCTCCCTTCCCTCCGTCGAGAAGCCCAGAATCTCAGACTCTATTGCGAGACTCTTCACCCCACTGCCGTTGAGACGCCACTGCAGCTCACCATCTGTACTCAGAGTCACCTCTGCCGGTGCTCCATTCACCCGGATCATCTCCCGTATCGCTTGCACCATTTCCAAATCTCAATGGAGCGTAGAAAAAACAGAGATGGGCTGGAGTCCAAGATGCGTGTGAAGCTGCATTGGCGCCTTAAATAAATATAAATTAAATAAATAAAACGTCGGAGTGCAGGTGGCTACTGCGGATGGAGATGTAAAGGTGGTGAAGTGTAGTATTGTTAACTTAATAAAACATAATTGTGTTTAGGCTCGTCTTCGGCTCGTTATAAAATATTATTATCCGAATTCGACTCGTTAATATTACTTACAAAACTATTTATTCGTGTTTGGCATGTTTGTTTAGCAAGCCAAACACGAACTATTCAGGAACAAAGAATCGTTTTAACATCACGTAATTGTAGGATTTTAAAGGTTGACCCGAAATTTAAATATTATTATTTTTATTAAAATATCATTAAAATATAACATAATATATTTTTTCTATGCCTTGAATTAATAATATTAATTGATCATAAATATTATAGCATCGATATCTTTGATTGGCAGAGTTTGTAAGCCCCCTGGGGTCACGGGTTTGATCCCTCCTATTTGTGGGATGAAATTCTTAAGTTCATGAGGTTGGTCTGGAGTCTCATGTAATAGCTTCTAATCAATCTTTTTTATATCCTCTAATCAATCTTTTTTTATATATATATATATATATATATATATATATATAACACGAACGAACAATTTTTGGTTCGTGTTTGTCTAGTTTATATATATATATAACACCAACGAACAATTTTTTGTTTGTGTTTGTCTAGTTTATATATCGAGCACAAAAAAATTGTACAAGATTGGCTCGGCGAACGAATCGAACATGAGCTTCTAAAGAAATCTAACATGAACTGTTCCTGCATCACCAGCTATTTTGAGAGACCTAATGAAGTGAGCAATTGAGGAACGGGTTAAAACAGGTAGATATATATCATATCGTGCGGGAATTCCACACGTCAGACTACACCACTAGTTCTAGTTTGTTTGAAACTTGAAGATAGAAATATTACCAACAAAGCTAGCCAATCATCTAGACGATGAAAAGCATTCGAAAAATATAATAGAAGTTGATTGAAAAGCGGACGAGCATGCACATCCTAAACATCTAATAGAGACAAAATAAAGATAAGGTGGAACATGCTCATTTGATCAAGTTTTTATTATAATGAATATCAATATTATTAAATTTATGTAAAAATAAATACAATATAAATTTCTGAAAAATTATTTATATATTATATTAAAATTAAAATAAATTTTAAATATATAAATTCATCTTAACATTTTGGGAGATTTATATATTACAACCCAATTTCTCTGTAGTGACGTGCCAATCATCTAAACTACAATTTTTATTAACAGACAACTGATGTCGAAAATATAGGAATCGAGTGGTCTAAACATAAAATTAAAGTTTGTGTGGTAGATATGTTAATACATCGGAATTAGGTGTTGTGTATGTATATATATAAAGGTTTGAATGAGTGATCTAAAGTTTTTTTTTTAATGTTTTGTTGAGTAAACTATAAAGCGTTAGTGAGTGGTGATGGTAGTGGACTGTCTCGGTAGCTAGCAAAGATGGAGCAATCGGCAAATGTTGGTGGAGTGATGAGTGATTGTTAAAGGGCAAATCGACTCATAGTGGGTAGGATTGTATCAATTGAAGTTTAGTTGGTTACATTTGGATTTGATTATACTACAAGTTGTTCAAGTTTGGATGGGGCTCACTTTCACATGTTTGCTCATACATAGATTGATTAATATGTTTAAATATCGTATTTAACTTGTCTTTGATTTGCTCATATTAATTGAACCAGTACTTCAAAGAATTAATAAATAATCTAACATTCTAAATTAGTACATGGCTTTTCCATATAAGGCTATTAGCAAAGAATTTACAAATCTAAATACATAAAAAAATTGAATAAATTTTGAATTAGTATCTAACTAGTTTTACACCATTAAATAAGATACTATGTAAGTTACAAGCAAGCTTTATTATGATCAAATACTATAAATAAGTAGTAACAAACTATTTCATTTAATAAAGAAATAAAAAGTAATTGTATTAATTATAATGCACATCCACATTAAATTATAATATGTTATTATTAAGTATAAGATTAAATATGTTCAAGTTAATAGTTATTTTAAATTTTATATCATATATAATTAATGCTACTATCAAGTTTATTATAGAGCATTTAACACGTTACTTGTTGAATAATAAGATTTTTTTAATGAATAAACATTATTTATTTGAATCATATTCAAGTTTGTTTCATTTAACCTGTGAGCCTTTGAAAATTATTCAAACTGATTTATTCACTAAAATGAACAAACTTGATTGACTATTAGTCAAGTTGAGTTCGAGTTATTCTTCGAGTACATTGGTTCATTTACAACTTAATGGTAGGCGGCTGTGATGATGACCGATGGTAGGCGGCAGCAAGGGCCAAAATTTTACACTAGTAGTGTTTTTGAAATTTACTAATATCTAACAAATTTTGATTACATTCAAATTAAACTAGAGAGTGAACTCCAAATGCATTTAAAATTTAAAGTGCATATATTTTTCTTTTCATATAATATTAGAATTTTTAAAATCCCTTCATTCATTTTCAATACACTACTAAAATCCCTCGAAACAAATAATAAGATTTTAAGAGACTATGACTATACAGTATTAGGCATGTATGAGTTGGGTTTCTCTTTTTACATTATTTACCAAAATTTAATTTTGGTGCCTTCAAATTTATATTTTCCTTTAGAAAGTGACTTTTTTTTTATATTGAATAACCAGTAACTATTTTTTAGAGCATTCTTTTGTGATGTATTAAATAAAATATGCATCAATTGGATTATGAGTATTTGTTGATCAACTTAACTTTAGAATTTAATGAGTATTTTGTCATCTTTTTTTTTCCAGTTTTTAATGGCGCTTTTCAGTTACATTGATTCTATCAAAGTTATCTAACAAATGTAGCGTACCAATGCTAGAAAGATAAGTAAAAAATATTAGCTACTTTTGCAAGCTTTGGAGGAAAAAATAAATAAGAAACTTTATCAATTTTGTCTCAGCCACTTCAAAAGGATAAAATGTAGCTGAGAGTTTCTTACTTTGCTAAATTTGTAACTTCATACATAGTTTAAATATTTATAAAAGCATAATTTCCTCAATCTCTATGCTCTTTGGATCAAAATATCACATATGAATGCAGTCGTTCCTAAGTATGATGAATCTTCTCAGTTGTTTCATCAAATGATTGTGGTCCTAAAATTTCCTCTCACCAACTTAAAACTAATATAGAAGAGACCTTCATTTTCTTCTAAAAGAATCTCTATAAAATGTCATATCGATGTAAGGTTGAAAAGTATTATTATATAAGAACTTCACAAGTGAGATTTAATCTTCATAGTTTACTTGAAAACCAAGAATGCAAGCCCTTAACAAATCTTCTAATGTTTGAATATATTGATCAAATTAGTCATATATTTGAGGTGAAACTCAATGTAGAAATTAAATTCATACCCAAAGCTTCATTCACATTCTAAAAAAATCTAAGAGTAAGACTTCCTCTTAATTAATGATGATGGTGGTTAAAACTTAATACGATCAAATAGTATCATGCATGTAAGACATTGTTAGCTTTTTTAGTGTGTAGTTCTAAATAGTTAATAATAATATTGGGATCTCATTGAGTCTATCAATCGCAACATAGATAATATAATAATTTTTTTTTTAAATATAGTCATATCAACTAAAATATATTTTAATCTTCCCCAACTTTCATTCAAAAATAGAATGAGTTTCAAATAAACCATTTGGTTTTCATGTTTAGCATCGACCATGCATGAAGAAAGACATTTAGTTTCAAGATCTATCATGTCATTCTTCATATTAGGTCATTAAATATGCTTTTTGATATTTAAAACATCTATGTTCTCTTTAAATGGATATAATACAAATTTGTGCTTCTTGAAATATTATTTTTAACTAGGACATGCTTAATTTGGAGTACATAATCAATTATTAAATATCAAATGAACAACATGATCAAGGATGAACATCGGTTCCAATCATTATGTCATGAACAACATGATCAATGATGAACATCGATTCCAATCATTATGTCATGCTTTCTAAGCTATACTAGTTCATCATTCCATGTTTAAGTTGTATGAATCTGGGTTGCTATTATTGGTTTAATAATTATACTATATACAATGAGAATTTCTTCTAGAGATATTTTCTTAAGCTAAAGTCACTCTATCTCAAGCAATTATTGATTCTCCTAAGAATTCATCTAAGCTCTTGTTGATGAAAAAATGTGATGATGCAAAAATTTATTTCTTATAAAAAAATTTGGGAGAAGATAAAAAAAGAGATTCAATGAGTTAAAACCAATAAAATTTATCTAAACGTATATAATAATTAAGTTCAAACTAAGTCAAATAGATAATATGGATTCATTAGTCCTCTAAAAGACCTAGGCTCACTTAGATTAATTACAAAACTAAAAAATAACTCAAAAAATTTCCAAAACTATTAAAGGCTTACATGTATTTTAACTTACTTACTAGTTTAACATTAAGAAAGATTCATAATTTATAGAATATTTTCTATCTTAATAGGATACTTTATGCTTTGAAAATGGTTAGTTCATAAGGTAAATGAAGAATCTCAAACCAAATAAGATAACTCTTTATATATAAAACTATTTCAGTAACAAATTTTGAATTATCAAATACAAGCATAAATTATAATGGTGGGAAAGAATAAAGAAGTCAATTAAAGGTTGAAATATTCTACTTAGGAATTTATGAATTTTTCATTATAAGTTATGAAGCTTAAAATCAATCTGTCATACAAGTAGTCGATCAAAACCAATTATAAGATACTCTATCACTAATCACAAACAGTGGCATCTAAGTTGACCTTTTGATATCAGATATTAAAAAAAGTAATTTGAGATCCTTAGGCAGATAATAAAAGTATTAAAGATTGAAAAGATTTCAAGCATATATTTTTTAGTAGTATTATGATTATATATGAAAAAGAGAAATAAATTAGAAATTATAGCTTCTCATCTCGGGTAATATAATTTTATGTGTGCTAAGACTATGATTAGCTAGCATGTTAAGACCACTATGCATCAAATAAATCATGTTTAATAAAGATAGGTATGTTTTAAGAAACAATGCAATATAAAGACTATATTGTTAAGTAAGGTAAGCCTCTACATGAATGTGTATCTGATCATGTTCTAAATATGCACTTGTGCTTAAAAGTTTTATTTATTGGTTATTTTTACTATATATCTTCTAAAAAATATTAAACAAAATATCTTTAAATTAAAAAGATGGCTATTGAGATTCAAAATATTTTAGAAAAATAATTTCTTAAATTATTTTTAAGTTGATTATAAATTTGTCATTGTTCTTTAAAAATTATCCTAAAAGTGAAAGGAAAGGAAATCAAGCAAATCATAAGAAAATTATGAAACTAATAAAATTTTGTGTTATGATGGCACATATAAGAACAATTGCATAAGCTAGTGCTGTTGAATTTGTTGAAAATTATAATAAATGAAATAAATAGAGCATTCCATATGTATACAAATATTAAATTTATGCAAAAAAAAGTTATATCATAAAGATATAAGTGTAGGAATTTCTTTACCCTTGACCATTTTTACTAGATCAATTCTAGTGTTCTTAAACATTTCTAATCTAGGGTACTCGATTTAGCTCTGCACTCAATAAAAAATCTTTACTTGTATCACATTATAGACTAAACTATGAAGTATATGAATATGAAACAGGAATTAAAACAGCCCATCATAGAAGGACAAAAGTGTTAAACAGGATAATATTATATCATATTAGTAATTATCTGAAAATAATATCTAAGCTCATATTTTATTATTTTAATGCACCACACTAATAAATTGTAAAGTGTAACAGTGGTTTGTTTGGCACCTATAAGACAAATCTATCCTAGTATAGAAGAATAGCTAAGCAATATAGGCAAAATACGAGCATTTAATCAAACATGTAATCCAATTGATATGACTAATAAGTTAGAAATTATTAAAATTGACATTGAGATTGGAAATCATATTGTCTTGTTGTTGTGCACTCCACCTATTTTATGTTTTTTTTGCTGCGGAGAAGTTTTCATGAGATTGGCACAAACAAATGAGAGTTATTCTGGAATCAAAGTTGAACCATTCTCAGCTTGCTACACTAAGGAGATCACCTGCTTGGCTGATAAATAGGATGAATACAACTGAGAAACTGAGTGCGAAAGCTAGCTAGATGGATAGTGCAAGAAAGCAGTAGCCAACGGTCATTATATTTAGGAGGTCAGCTTTTTAAAAATTTCCATCATAACCACCTTATGCTCATCGGGATACTTTTTACCTCATTATTTCTTCTTAGTGTCATGAAACTATATATGTATGATTCAATTTGTTCTACCAACATTTTGAATTAGCTGAATGTGTCTTTAAAAACAAATTTGTCAGTTTGTTTTCCTCCCCTACTAGCATGCATTACTCCTAGAATTTTAGGTATAATATAGCATGAATAGTTATTTCCACTCATGCACGAGCTATTTTTATGATCAATCCTGGTTGATTTACTTTGATCTTGATTGTTGTTGGTATGGTTGTAGCTCATTATTATCCTAGTTGAGTTGCTTGTGATGCTAATTGAGTTTTTTATTAAATTGTATGAATTTCTTAAGTATTTTGAGCTATGATATTTTCTTGTACTTCTTTTGTGATGCTTATATCACAATCTTGATGAGTCTAATAATATTAATAATGTTTTTATTTTTATTTTTTGTAATAATAGTGAGAGTTAGAGCTCAACCAATCATAATTAGTTAGTAACTAACATCTCAATAACTAGTAAAATGGAGCTTATAGGAATATTTATGACTTCATCAATACCTCATGGGCCATCAATTTAGAAGGCAACAACAACAGAATTTTTCTTCTCATCATTTTATAAAAATAGATTAATACAAAATAAAAATAAAATAAAATTACAAAACACTTATATAAAAATAATAATGTATAATATTAGTTATAATTAATAACATAAAATACTAAATCCCTATTTGGTGATAAAAATTAAGCAATTCTAAATAAACAATATGCATCTAATTTCACTTCGTCACACCTTGAGTTTGTAAGTAAGCCGATGTTTTGAATGTGCAATGTGATGAAAGGTTTGCCTGTAATTTTTGAAACAAGTTTCTAAATCAATATTAACTTAAAACTTATCTCACACTCATAAAAGAGTTATAAATTGTAAGGAAAAAAAAAACAAACGAAGTTTCTTATATTTTATTTCATATATAAAACTTATATCGCTATTTCAATAAAGAAACCAAGAGAATAAATGTTAAAAAAAAATAAATGAAACAACCAAAGAAAATTTATGTAAAGCTAACTATCATATGGATATGAATACTAAATAGACTTATAAATAACAAGTAAAATCTCAATGCTAAAAACTATTGCCTGGTGATAGTCAACTGAGCAATTTGATTTAGCCTATTATAAAAAAAAATAAACGTAAAATGAAATTTATTATAACCCATATTCAACAAAGACATGGATTTATAATGCATAACTGATGAAAAACTAAGGCATTCAACAAAAAGATAAAATAATATACAATATCTATTATATATTAGTAGGAAATAAGTGTCGTTCAATTTTTAAGTTTGAGTAATGGAAAGTGTCACATATTTCAAAAAAGTTCTCAGCATGTTGGTGTTCAAGATCATCTGGATGATAGACCACAATAGATGTAATCTTATTATAACTTCTCCATATGTAACTACATTATTAATAATTTTACCTCTCAATATGACTTATCATTTGTTTCTCATTACATTTTAAATCAGTTTACATATTTATGTGAATTAAATATGTGATGATTTTATCTGAAGCTATTTCATATTTTGTTGAATATATATAATAATATTATATTAGAGAAGGTATTTTGTTGTGTTTTGCAGGTTACAAATGATTAAACCACTTGGAGGAAAAAATGATGTTAGTCAGAGAACAAATAGTGTCAAAATAAGGATTTTGATCTGGCACACATGTGTTGAAAGCCGACACACTTGCACTCCAGAGAAGGCATCATACATGTTCCACTCCATCAGCACACCCACACCTATGCTATTGCACATGCACCAAACCATTGGCTCACGTGTGTCGGGCCTCACCAAAGATAGGCACACCTGCACTGGGCATGGACGTGGGTGTACTCCTCATGCAAAATTAGTTTGGAATGATTTTTCTTGCCTATTTGGATGCCCTAGATATAAAAAGCCTTGTTGGAATGAGGAAAGACATTCTTGGCTAGTTGGAGGCTGTTCCACCTTGCTTCTAAGAAGGCTTGTGAGTGCTCTAACATTTCTTCTTGAGGATTTCCTTAGTAGAACATCTAGGGAAATTTTATTTAAGATTTGGAGAGGCTTTTATGTGTGAGAGAAATTTGATTATTGTGGGAGGCAGAGCATGGAGCGACTATCATTATACAATGAGGATTGATAATCTTGGGGGAGAAATTGCTTGGTTGTAAGTCTTATTTCCCAAACTTCTTTTTCTTCCATGGCTTCAAAGATTTATTTTATTTTATTTTATTTTTTGCCTTTCCATCTTGTGTCGAGTAGCTAGATTTCTTTCATGCCCTTGTGATGTACGAGTAGGATGTTTCTCGGAGTGTTCTCCATGTTTTTTTTCCCAAAAAAGTTTTTTCAGCTTTTGAAGAATGAACGTTGCTATGTTAATCTTTGACACATAGTTTACTAATGATCTAGCCAATTAGAATATTAAAAACTCTTATGATCTAAGACTTCTAACTGTTGCATAACTGAACAAGTCGGTTAACACAAAATAATCTAATGGAATAGACTTATTTCCATTAGGAAATTACAACCTAGATGGAGTATTCGAAGAGTCCTTGAAAGGCTTTGTGTGGTTAAGCCCTACCTAACTGTAATATGGTTTCCAACTCTTTATGTGACCTAAACATAAAATGGTGACCTCACCTTACCCTTTTGCATGACTTATCTCCATATAAACTTTGCATGAGGTGAATCTTAAGCTAAACCGTAATTTAAAGAAACTAAAATTTAACAAAATAAAAATTAAAATCAACCAAACTATAACAAACTTAAATGTGAACAACTCTAACCAGACCCTAAAATTTACCTAAAATTGGCCTTAATCAACATAAACCTTAAACTTATCATTTTCTCTCCCTAAATCATCATAGGACTCAAAGCTTCATTCTAGTAATTGTATGATGCTTATTATCACATATAAATACATGCAAATAAGTTCTTTGATAGAACGAGACAATTTATACATAAAATTATTTACTTCAAAATCACGTGCACGAATAATGCCCCATAAACCCTAAAATTATCAATTTCTCAACATATCAATCCAGTAATCAAAATTACATTTTGCAAGTTGCATAATCTTTTATAATCACATATGAGAAGCATGCAAACCAATATGGTGGTCACTAGATACCATTTTATGTAAAATTTTGTACCAGTTCATGTATGATAATTAGTCTCACATAGAAAATTTTCAACAAATCATTATTTTTCAAAGCATACTTCACCAATGCATTCGTATCATCAAAATCTTTCCAACGAACCTCTTCATTCCCAAATTTATTTCCATTTAGACACCCTTAAGCTAGTGAAAATTAGGAAAGTGAAAATGATAATTTCAATAATAAAAAAATAATTACAAATAATTGACGCAAAATGAAATCAAACTTCAACCGAACTTCATCTAAATTAAGAAATATTTAGTTTAATACATTAAAACAAATGAAAAACTCCAACTCAAAATCTATCAATTTTCTCTCATAAGGTTTGAGCCCACTTTTACTTAAAATACCTTGTGATGTGGTACACGTTGATCAAAACCAATTGGACTAATAAATTCCTCATATATTTATCTATTAAAAGAGCCTTAGTTAACTTCCTTATCATAACTATGAGAGACACCTTGCAACCTCCTTGCCACTTCAACTTAAAATATCTTAGGTTAGAGAGATTCTTTTTTTCAAAATGGATTGGACCAGTGAATTACTTGCTTCATTCTCTTTAAAATGAGTTCCATATTATTTTTATCACCTTACCTAACCTAACTACCCTAACCATCCCCATTTGAAATTAAATTTTTATTTTCAACTCTTCCCTCACTTCTCTTTTCCACTAAAATACCTCCCACTTCTCTTAAATACACCCTCCCATCAAATTGACTCCTACTTCTCTAGCCCTAACTCTTATCCACAAAAATCTTTCATTTTCTCCTCCCTGCCCCATCCTCCCCCTTTCCATTCTATTGGTTGAATCCTCCACCCTCTCCTCCCCACTTCCTTATACTCCTTACCAAACTGAGAGGACTAAGCAAGGAATCAAGGAAGTAAGGAAGAACGCACAACTAAGCATGGAAATACTTCTTCCAAGAAAATTTCACTATGAAACCATAAGGAAACTTATAGAATTGATCTATTCTCACCTTTTTTTATTTAATTTTAATCTTGCATGATGTAGCCTACCATCTTTCTTTTGTGTCATTTCAATCTTAAATGATGTAGTCAAAGGTGTGGTTTTGTTTTGCTTTCTTCTTCCCCTCTTCTTCTCACCCTAAAACAAGCCCCCATTTACTTTTCTCCTCTTCAACCCCCATGATCGAAATTATGATGGCCTACACACTCATGTCCCTATCCTCTTACACTACCAAAAATAACGCCCAACAACACACACAACCCTCCATTCTACATAACCTGAAACACCACCCAACAACACACACCAATCCCTCATCCTAACTAACATGAAACAACACTCTATCACACTATAATCCTAACCTATAAACAAACCTAAAAACTCAAAACCCTAACCCTAACCTATAACATTACCCAAAAACTTAAAAACCTCAACCTGACCTATAACCATACCAAAAAACTCAAAACCCCAACATTAATTTGGTAACCTTATTCTACTCAAACCCAATATATAACCCCCACACCAACCATAATCTCTTAGTCTACCCTTAACCACCTAGCCACCTGAGACCACACACCAACCTGAACCCATTAGTCTACCTAATCCTAGTAACCTAACTCGAGTCCTTCTCCCCTAACCTTACCCAACCTCACTTAATTAACCCTTACCGAGCCTCCGTAGTATACTTCACACTCAAACCAAAACTCACTAAATAAAAAACAACCAATCCAAGAATAATCCCATGCAATGTAACATAAACTAAAAACCACCTAACTCTAAATTAGCTAAATTTAGACCTTAACCCAACTAAACCTAACCTAAACCACCCAAAAAAACCAACCCAGCCTTAACTCACCCAAACGGAAACCCTAAGTCACACACACTCACTCCACCCCTCAAATCACCATTGCCTAAATAAACGCTTTTTTTTTAAATAATAATATATAAAAAAACTAATAAAACAAATTAATAAAGGAGAAAAGACTTGTAGATGTTTCATGTAAGTTTAATTTGTGGTCATTTTATGTGCTATGTATTGACTATGGTTCATGCAAATCCCTGTGGTTACCATTCATGCTAAGAATATTTATGGTAGCTTAACTCATGCAAACTTATATGGCTATGCTTACTTTCTGCAAATTTGTGTGGTTATGAGTTTCTTTAAAGCACACTTTTGTGGTTATAAATTTATTTTGTGTAAATTCAAGTGTCATGTGATCATCTTGTGTATCATGTAGGTTCCATGTAATTTATACATATATTTCAAGTAATAGAGTAGTTGATTATATGATAATGTGTTTGAATGAACCATTGGATATATAGTGATATGTGTTTGCATGTAAGTTGGACATGTGGTGATGTATGTTACACATACATTGGTTAGGATGTGGTGTATGTTAAGTACACATTTATTTTGTTGTAGTTTATGGTGTGCTTATTTATTTAGTTTCAGAATCCATACCAAAAATATCTAATTCTGCTTTTGTTTTTCATGTAAAGTAAGTTGGTTACTTATATCTCATGCAAAGCAAGCTGGGTGGTTATGTTTTTCATGCATATGAAAGTTGTGAGTTCATGTTTTTTATGCAAAGCAAGTTGGTTGCTTATGTCACTTGCAAAACAAGTTGGATGCTTACATTTTTCATGCTCATGCAAGTTGGATGCCTATGTTTATTCATGCTTATGCTAGTTATACCTTAGGATGATTTAAAATATGTGGATCGTATTTATATGTGGAGAGAGTTTAATTCCTTAAGCTAAGTATGGAAGAGAGTTAGGAAAAGCTTATGTATTGATAACTTTTCAAAAAAAAAAATCATATTTTTATATAAATATACAAATTGAATGTGCTAGGATGAATTGCAAGAAAAAGTATTTTCATAAAATTTACAAGGTAAAATGTGCACTTAATGACCATTTTTTTTAATAAATCCACTAAATGTGCTCTAAATGACTTTCTCTTGTAAGAATATATCCACTTTTTTTTAATAATCCCATAAGAAATTTTATTCAATCAAGAAGTATAATATAAGGGGTTGGCCAATAGTTCCATAAGAACCCCACCAAACACCTATACAACTCACACAAAAAAAGGAAGCATAATAACCATTTGCCAATACAACACACATAAAAAATACAAAAACAAAATGTAGCCACTTAATATGCTCTAAGTGATTTTTTTCTTGTAAAAATATGTTCATTTATTGTGCTTGAGAGGACCTCTTTTAACATGCCCAACAAATGTGATCTAAAAGGATACTCTTATAAAAGTTTAAGCTCAAAAGAGCCTCTTTTAAAGACCTTGAATGAAATTTCAAAATAACAAAAAAAAAAAAAATTTTATTTACATAATACAGTGAATAAATAAAATAAAAAATAAATCCAATAAAATAATAACACATTTTAAAACAAAAATTTAAAAATTGGCTAAAACTCTTTTTGGAAAATTAAAATAAATAAACTTAGCAAAAATATTTTGAAATGAAAACATTTTTAAAATAATAATATCTAATTAAATTCTTTCTAAGCTTTTAACTCAGACAATAAAAACCTTAAATTTTCCCTAAAACCAAAGCTTCTTAACAAACTTCAACAATTGAAGTTTTAATTATTTCAAAACATAAGACTTTAGAAAGAACCTAAGGCAAAAACAAAACCTAAGACAAAAAGAAATTAGCCTAAATTAAACAAACCTTATAAAAATATCTTTTTTGAAGTTACTTTTTTTTCAAACTTAAATAACAACAACAATTCTTGTGAGCTTATTAATTTATATCAAAAGTTACATAAGCTTTACAAATCCTTTCGAGTAGGTTAGTCTAAGCATAACTTCTGCATATTCAAAGGTTTAACTTTATGAATGAACTTGTTCTTAGATAGGAATATGTGATTCATAAGCTTAGCCTCTAAGCACATAAGTTCGAGACAGTTTGACACACATACACACTTCCTAAACAAGTGAATTTACATTGTTAATGATTTTTGCATGATAAATACTTCATAAGAAACTACCTTTTTCATGTGTGTGAAAATTTTGAAAAGTTAGCATGCGAATAAGACTTAAATATGAGGAATATAAGTCTAACAAGCTTGAATAAAACTCATCTTTAACATACAACGCATAACAATAAACTAAACATTAGAGTTCAAAACAAAGAGAGAAAAGCAATATAAATTGTAACACTTTGGATATAAAATTGAATGCAAACCTGAACCTAGAAGAACCTTGATTTTCAAAAATGATTGAAAAATTAGGAAAAAAACCCAAACATTGAAGAACCCTTATTTTCAACATGACTGAAAACTAAGAATAAAAATATTATGAATTAAATATCAAACTACTAAATTAATTAAAATTTGTCTACTATAAGTTATGCAAACCAAATCTAGGTAGATTAACCTTAAAACCAAACTCATAAACAAAATTGAGGATCATACACACCCTAGATTAGTGCATTATAGAAGCCTGTGATAGTTTACTTGTTACTCATAGCAAGTACTAAGGAATAAGACATATAAAGAAAATAGTTTTGCCTCTTTGGATTATATGAGTGCCTTAGGATGAAGTAACCCATGTTTATCGGCAAAGGCACCCCAAATCTTCTGATAGCATGAATGTCAACATTAATCATGATAATAAAGAAGACCTCATACTATTTGGTTGGTTAATCATCCAAGGATCTTAATGCACCCGAGATGATGGAAAGATATGAGAACCTTGACCTAGGGCATTATTCCTAAAATTAGGTTAATCCATCCATTTTGCCTCCTTTATAGTGTAGGTTTATTCCAGGGTGGGGGCTTCACCACTATTTAGAAATCCGTCTAGCTTACTCTTTCCCCTAATCTAAGGTTAAATTCGAACCTCAAATTCAAAACTCAAATCCAAACCTCAAATTTAAAACTCAAATCCAAACCTCAAAACTCAAAACTCATGTTTAAACCTCCAGTTTCAAGACTCAACACCAAATCTTCAATCTCAACCCTAAAGTTCAAACCTTATTTCAAAACCATAAACTTCTCAAAAACCATCGTCAAAACTCTATAACATCAAAAGCCGTAAAAACCTTTTTTAAAGTAAAAAAGAAATTTAAAAATCCTTTAAAAGTTTCAAACTTAAATAAAACCTTCAAAAATTTAAAAATCTAAGCAATTTAACTTTTAAAATTATCTTCAAAATTTAAAATGTTTCAAAACCTTTTAAAATTTTAAAACACCTTAAGACTTTACAACTTAATCTTTTAAAACATACATAAACCTTTCAAAAATAAACCGTGAAACATTTAAAGGAAATTTCAAGAAAATTTTTAAATTTTTCAAGAAAATTTTGACCAAATCTAATGAAATATTAATTAACTTTGACCAACCTCAACAATTCTTAACAAACTTTAATCAAAACTAACTACAATGAACTTCAATAAACTTTAACTAGCTCAAATAAACCAACTAAATTTTAAATAAGCAAGCAAAAAAATAAAAGAAATAAGCTTAAAAACCTTTACAATAAGTCAAATATCCTCAAACAAACTTTAAAATACTTAAAAATTTCTTCAAATAAGCAAATTTTGTAACTTGATGGAGTGCGGGTTTTCTTGGAGTGATGGCGTCTTTTTGGTGACCTAGAAGAGATTTATTGAGCTTTTCTTTGTTTCTTTTCTTCATACTTTTGGTATGTTTTCTGAGTTTGTGTTTTGCTTTGTCTTATGTGGGATTTTCAGTTCTTAGCGATGGCGGATTTGCTTAATTGACCTTCCTTCTTTGAGGCAGTCATTGGTAAGCACTCTGCTAATCTTAATCTGGCTAATAACTATTTGTTTCCAGTCTCTTTTATGGAGAATTTGTGTGAATATAAGATGGATGGTTTGATCAAAAGAGCTGCTAAGAAGAATAGGAAACTGAGGTTGTTGTATAGTGAAAAGGAAACTTCCTTTCATGCAGAACCATTGAAATTTACCTTAATTGGTAAATTTACAAATGAACACCCAAAGATTAAGGTAATTCACAGATTTTTTTATTGAGCTTAAATAAGTGGGTAACTGGAATGTAGGCTTGATTAATGGTAGAAATATGATGATTAAGTTGCAGAAGGAAGAAGATTATACTCTTCTCTTTGCCAAGAGAGTTGTGCAGATTGAGAGGTTTGGAATGAAGATTTTGAAATTGACTGTGGATTTAAATCCACATGAGAAGCCTCTGATTGTTCCTATCTGGATTTGATTTTCAGGTTTGAAATTGCATTTATTCGATAAAGAAGTTTTATACTCTTTAGGAGTGTTTTTTGGCATGCCAAGGAAAGTTTATATGGCCACCTTAAATTGCTTGAGACCATTTGTTGCACGTATACTGATTGAGAGGAATGTTACTCTCCCTTTTAGTGATGAGGTGTGGATTGGTGACACCAATTCGAGGTATTAACTAGAGTTTGAAATGGAGTATGTCCCTCCTTCTTGCAATAAATGTCGTATATTTGGCCATTTTTACTCTAACTGTTTTGTTGTGCGTCCTAATTTAAAGATTAAGATTAAAGAAATATAAATAAATAATAACAAAATTAATGTGGCTGATAAAGATTTGGGTGAAGATATTGAAAATAATATTATGGCCATTGATTCCAATGTTGAGATAAAGCAATACAATAATGTTGCCAATAATGATACATGTATTTCTATAGAGCAGCAATCTTTGGATCAATCAATTGTTCTTTCTAATATTTTTCCCATTAATGAAATTTAAATGTTGATCTGATACATGGTATATTATGTATTGATGGTAATATTATTATTACAGAGTCCCCTGCTGCGATGATACTTTCATTCTTATGAGGGCTGAACTTGAGGACGAATGGATGATCCAAAGATCATCTCGAAAAAGGAAAATAAAAAGTAGTCTGTATGTTAATCCAGAAGCTATTTCTATTCAACAAATGGGTAAGCATATTGATGTTTCTGAAATTAATTCTTCTTTAAGGGAGAATTTGTGTGAATATAATATGGATGTTTCTGAAATCACTTCCAATTTTTAAACATGTGGATTAAATATTTTTCTTTTAAAACATTTGTTGCTGATAATTGGAAGATTAATATTAAAGGCAATGCTGGTCTTAAGCTTTAGTTTCTTCAAAAACATCTTGCTAAAAAGCTTAAAGACTTGAATTGGCAAGTTCTTAGGAACCTTACTACAATGGTGACTCAAGCTGAGGAGAATGTTAAATCTCTAGAGTTGGATTATTGCAATAAAAACATCAATTGGGATGTTTTAATGCAAGTGCATAAGTTGTTAAATCTTGCTTGTACTATTATTTTGAGTTTGGGATAGATTAGTCTCATCTCTTGGGTCGTTGAAGTCTTTCTATACCATCTCCCATATATCTTGTGCTACAAGGAGATACTCCAATTGTCGTAGTTGCTCCTATTGAGTGTTGAGACTTGAAAGAGGACATAATGTTGCTCTCCATCTCTCTAGAAGGAGCCTTATTATGGTTCTAATGCCAATTTGTTGGAAATAAAAGGCTATTATGACAAAAAAAATGCCAAGAGAGAACAATAATACAACTTGAAAGCGCCACTTTTAATTCATTCTATATTCTTATTGATAAAAAACTCAAACACATGACACCCATTTAGACAAGTGACACCCTACTATTGACTCTGTAGAACACTCTTCTACGTAAGTCATTAATTTCATTTTCTAACTTTTTCTATGCACTCTTTTTAAAGTGTCAAAGAATCCACTAAAACTTTCTCTTAGAATGAGCTTCTAAACTTTTCAAAAGACTATTCTAAATTATGAACTCAATTAAAGCCCAATTTCAGATGAGCCAAAATCAAGTTTAATTTCCAACAACAAGGAGTTAATGCACGCTAAGGTGAATCACGACCCATGTGGGAAAAAATGAGTTTTTTTAGCTTGTGATTCAAGCGATAGAAGCTCAGAGTCAAGGTTTAATTACAGAGAACTAATTCAACATTTCCTATGCCCAATTCGGCTTACCACATAAGTGGGTCACCAGTCTTCCAAAAATCAACTAAATATAGCCCTTGTTCTCTCAACATAGAACAACTAAATATAGCTCTTCTCATTCATCCCTCTAAACATAAGATTAGCAACATAAAACTAGATTTATTAGTCAATCTATTCTTCATCCTCACAAATCTATTTTCTATCTTCGATGACCACCACAGATTTTTTGTTTAAGAGCTCTTTAGGATTAATTCATTTTTACATTTTCTATTCTTGTTTATTCTTGTCTTATGTTCTGATTCTCATTTGGAATGTTAAAAAATTTTTAGCCATTTTTAAAAATACTGAATGGACCTAAAAATTAATTTAACTTTCATATTGCTTTCTTTTCAAAAACAAAAAAAAAAATATTAAATATGAAAAATAACAGATAATATTATAAAAAATAAAAAAAATTATCTCAAATGATCTGTTAATTTTTTTTCTTTCTCCTTTTCTAGAAGCTGCAATTAAAAAAAAAACAACAACTTTTCAAGCAATTTTTTTTTTTAATCAACCCACTTTATTTCGAGACTGCATCTGATCCATCCAACTGGGCAATCAACGTGCGTCATGACGAATCTGTTTCTGTTTTATATGCCACCCCTACCGGGATTAACTTGCTAAATGGCTTATTTTAAGATTCTAAGAACTTCAAAGTTATAATAATTCAAAAATTGGAAGGCAAAGGTCGGGGAAGTTTCCTTCCATGTTTTTACCTGTGGTTGAACAAATTCTTTGATTACAGGAGCTGTTGGATAACTTTTTCTTTGTTGCATTCGGTCACGTATGCCAGACGGCGAAATTGAATTTTACCTTTATAATTAAGAATGCTGAGGGAGACGGCCTATATAACGTGATTTTAATAAGGAGCGGATTGTTCTCTTCAGAGGGATGAAGATGGAAAGAAGAATTTCCGCGGCTTCGGAATTTGGCCAAATTACTCGAAGATAATGAAAAAGTGAAACCAATTTAGAAAAGATTTCATGAAAGATTATTGCTTAGATTTCAAAGGTGTAGAGGTTGGCAATGATGAAGGGCATTTGAACATAGAATATCACTTGAAGGTTAGTATATATTTATTGTATGCAGCGCTGCGTACGTCTATAAAAAGGATAAACTAGAAAGGGAAAACTAAGTCATACCTATAGAGATGAGACAACGTAATCTTTCTCTAAAAAGGATAAACTAGAAATCGAACGTCTTAAAAAATCTAAGCAAGGCAAGAGTAGTCATTTGTTTGGCCAAATTATTTGAAGATAATGAAAAAGTGATACCAATTTAGAAAAGATTTCATGATTTCAAAGGTGTAGAGGTTGGCAATGATGAAGGGCATTTGAACGTTGAATATCACTTGAAATGGAAAACTGATAGAGATGAGACAACGTAATCTTTCTCTAAAAAAGGATAAACTAGACATCGAAGGTCTTAAAAAATCTAAGCAAGGCAAGAGTAGTCATTTTGTTGGAAGGTTATAGACTTAAATTCGAGGTCCTTTGGATTCTTTTTTTTATTTTCTTTAGTTGTAATTTCTTTTGTTTTATAAAAGAAAAATATTTATTTAGTATATTTTTTTTACATGTCTTATTGTTTTAAAAATCAACTTTTATTTAAAATTATTCAAAACAATTTTTAGATAATTTGGCTTACTTTTAAAAACAATCAAATTTTTCTATACAATTTAGATGAAAAAAAAAAAAAATCTTAGTTTGGGAAAGGTATTCTAGCCCATTTTATAAAATTTTATCAAATTTTTATGGGAATCAAAGAGCCTAAAAAAAACAAAAAAAATCTTAGTTTGGGAAAGGTATTCTAGCCCATTTTATAAAATTTTATCAAATTTTTATGGGAATCAAAGTGCCCAAATCATGGTAGCCCTTGACCACAGAAGCACCTAAATTATCTTAGAGTAAGACAAAATGGATGTGCTCCCAGGGTCCAACATTAACTTAAGAAATTGAATTGGGGTTGTCTATAGTGGTTTAAAAGTGGTATATTGGTGGCCACCATTGGTGAAGTCTATGATAATAGATGGTACTCAATTAAATCAATGGATTTGATAGGTAAATAGTTTAATGATAAGATTATTTTGATTATTTATGTGTACATTTTAGAATTGAATTTATGTTAATTAAAAACGACAATGACAAGATGTTGTGTTAACATTTCGCTTGAGAGAAATTAAATGGCATAAATTATTGATTAATTGAAGCAAATCAATAGATGTAATTTTTTTTTAATGCATCATGATCAAATTTAAAGTCACCAAGAGATTAATGGAGGTAGGAGGTTGTGACGATTTCTTTTATAATATGATATTTAGATTTAGTAAAGTTTGTATGTTTATTTTCAATTTACTAATTTTTTCTAAGCTTATGGAATTGATTTTATGTCAAGTTTATTCACTAATTTTTCATAAATTTTAATTTCGATAAAGTTTTGACTTATTAAAATTGATTTTATTTTATTCAAGTAATTTTTATGAAAGTGTTTTATGTCTGATTCGCAAATTATATTCATTATATTGTAGATCACTCTTAATTTTATTTTAAGAAAATTATTACCTATTTCTTAAGCATGACATATATGAAAATCAAATGATGCTTAATAGATTTATCTTCATTGAGGAATTAGTTCATCTTTACAAAAGTAGGCTTTTAAATCTTTTTACATTTAAAGTAAATATGCAATTTTAATAAAAATAACAAGTGATATATTGATATGTTGTTTTAGTTCATTTAATATAGAAATTTTTTTAATAAATTGAAAATTTGTAGCAATTTTTAAGTAGCATATTGAGTTGTAGTTGCTCACTCTTACTTTATTCATATGTATTTTTATAGGAAAAGATAAGACTCAGATTGAGTATATGTTATTGGTTCCAGTTAAGAGAAAAATTTAAGAGTGTAACTATTTTCAATCAAAATTTAAGATTGCTCACCCATACACTATCGAGGCGCCAAGGAGCAGTACCTACTTGCTCAACAAAAATCGATCAAATCACCCCAATTTAAGTCATTTTTGCACGAGCTCTTCCCCGACTCTTCCCTGGCGATTAGATGATGATACTTGGGGCATCATTTCCCTTTGCATTTGAGCTAATTCTCAAAGCATTAGAGTGTGGAATTCACCTCGTTAAGGTAAATTTCTACACCCTGAGCTTGCATTTCCATTCTTCATCTAGGATTGTTTAGGATTTTCAGGAAATCAGTGGAGAAGAAGAACGTTTCATGGGAAGAGATTGATTAAGCCTTTAACTTGCATATGCTTTCACCGATATCATTTCTTTAGCCTCTTTTTAACAAATTTTCATTACTCTAGCTTGAAATGACCTTTAAAACCAATGTTAGCATATCTAAAGCTTCTTTTGATAAGAAGTTCACTAGCACTAAAGCTCAGAAACGGTATAATGACTTCTTAGTATCAAATAAGCTGATAGGAGAGTAGGGTTTCATTAGCCTTGGGATTCAGGTGAAGAGCATGATTGTATCTCATCATTGGGAAGCCTTCTGAAGTATCAGTGATTTCAGTAGTTCAGGAGTTTTTTGCCAACCTCCCTTATGCTTTTGATGATTCAGTCTTTGTGAGGGAGAAGCGAGTGACTTTCTCCCCTTCATGTATTAATGTGATTTCTTCATTGAGAGTTGTCACTGGAAGTTTATGTTCTAGCTTTGAACCCACAGACTCTAATTTGAATGCAATCATCATATTCTTAACCAATGGGGAAGGGAATTGAAAGGTGAGGAATGACCACAAGGTCAATGTTTCTTCCACCAAATTAAATGCACTGTTCAAGGCTTTCATTACTTCATTTCAGCCAAGCTCCTCCCTTCCACAAATCTTAGTTTGGTGACGTGAGAGAGACCTTCTCTCAACTAATAAATCCAAACCATGAAATCCATAGAAATATGCTATTTGATTTACCATTTATTATCAATATTGAAAAGGGAGGTTCTAATTTAGGGTTAGGATACCCTCTACTATTTTTTCCCTTTGTCAGCAGATTGATTTTGATTTTGAGAAATGTGAGGAGATAATTCGTGCATTAAATTCAACTAGCAAGGCTAATGTGATTTCATATGATAAACATGCTATTTTTTGGCACAGAGCAAGTTCTTCTTAGGCTCCTTCTTCTTCTCGGCCATCTACATCATATTCTCAATCTCAGCCTTCCATGAGCATTGATTTAATGTATGGACACTTGAAGATTATAGAGGATGATAATGCCATCACCCAAGCCCAAGTTTATGACAATGCAGACTATTTAGAAATTTGGGTTGGCAAAAAAAACGTCAAAGAGATCGTGAAGCTTGTGTTTGTGTTGCGTAAATAGAAATGTGTAGACATAATTAGTGGATTGATAAAATAGTGGAGTTCCCTGCATATCTTCTATACCTGTTTTATGACCAGAGTAGGGAAATGGAGGAGGATTCAGAGGAGGAAGCTAATGCTGAAGCTGGCTGTGATGCTGATGATGAGGAGGAGTAGAATTTTATTTTGATATGATGTACTAATGTCATTATTTTCCCTGTTGTTGTTGCATTTACTTTTTATTCTGTTTTACTAGACATTCTCTCTTACTGTTAATGTTATGGATGTACTGGAGGAGTATTTGTTGATGTTTTGGACTTTATGTGAACCTATTTGTTGTAATATTTTAGTTCTTTTTAATGCAGCTTTCCTGTTAAATATGTTGAATTATGATTCACTTCATCTTAGTATTTTCTGTTTACACCTGTATATCATTTATAATATACTCATGTGGTAGAAAGTAATTTGATTTTATTTTCTCACTGCTTTTATTTTTGTTCTGAATGTTATTAATGCTTAACAAAATTGGTTTGGGGGGGGGGGGGGGGGGGGGGAGGGGAGAATTTACTTAACTTTATTTGTCCTCATTAACCAGCACTTAAAATTTGTATGTTTTTAAAAGGTCTTAAGGTATGTAATGTTAACTTTAGTTTATTTCAATTTTGATTATATGAATGAAATATTAGATGTATTTAAATTTCTATGGAAATAAGATTGTTCTAAAGTTAAGTTTGCTTGTAGAAAATATGTAAAAAAATGATTTTACTATTTATTGTAGAAAAAAGTTGTATATTTGAGGAACTAGGAATCCTTATATTTACATTTTATAAGAATTAAGCCTCTATTAAAAACTTATTTCATTTAATACTTTCAAATTTTGCAAAATTTTAAAAGTAAAAAAGAGTGATATGTTTTACTTTTAGGAGAGGATAGAGAAATTTAAAATTATTAAAGGCTTATCCAGATATAGTAATCCTCCTATTGATGTGTTAATGGCTGGAAAAAGAAAAAAGAAAAACAAAGAGCCCCTTAATGAAAGAAAGGAAAGAGAAAAATAAATTAAGGGAGAAGAAGCTTGAGGATAAGCATAATTAAAAATTGGTTTCACTTAAATCATTTTAAAGCAAAAGATATTATTATAACCTTAAACTTATTTATATTTTAAAAAGTATTAGTCAATCTTTATAAATAGAGTGGTTTGATTCTATTTTTTACACTTTATAAGGGTTCTATGTTTAACAAATATCAATGATTTTTGAAGTAATAAAAAATCAGGATTTTGAAGTTGAATACAAGGTTTTCTTATACCCTGGTTCTAAGCTGATTTACTAGAATTTTTATTAAGTTAAACTATGACATTCTTGAGGCAAAATTGTTGATAATTTTAAAGAAACCCACTTCCTCAAATTAATAAAATAAATTTTAAAAATGATAGTGTTACTTGAGAACAAGTAATGTTTAAGTTTGAGGGAGTTTGATATGTACTAAAGTATGCTAAATTTATTTTATATTTTGATATATTTTTGAATGAAATTGCATTTTAAAGAAAGATATTTTTATGTTTTTATTACAGGTATAACAAGTAGGTCACATGCAGCAAAGCAGGATTAAAATTGAGCGAAGTGGAGGTGAAATGGAGCATATTGGAGACCAGCAGATTGGTGCCTAGGTGCTAGCATTTGAGCACCAAGGAGCTCCACCCAAGTGCCTTAGCACAGGTTTACTGGGCTGTCGGCACTATTTTTGGTGTGGGGTTT
>NW_018165379.1:506568-510885 GCF_001263595.1 Phalaenopsis equestris
AAAAGTGAGGTCAACATGGGCAACTAGATGTCAGAACTCAGTTTGACAAACATAGAGGCGGCGTAGGCACTCGCCCTATGGCACCATTGTGTTGACCATTTTCGAGGTAGTTCCAACAGTTATTTCGGCATGACCTTATAATTTATGGGGTTAATTTAAGCAATTCGAGGGAAGAATCTTGGCACTTATGAAGTCTTTAGGAAGTGAAGGAAGGAAAAGGAGTCGTAGATAGATATAGGGTCTGTAGAATTTTAACTTTTCTTAAGAGATTGGAGTGGGTTTTGAGAGAAATCTATAAGGGGGTCATTTCAGCATTGTAGAGAGTACTTAGATACATTGTTGGAGATATTTTTCATCTCTTTTTAGAGGAGAAAAGCTAAGTATCGTGTTACATGATGAGGATTTCTATAGTGTTCTTCATGCTTTGTGAGTAGATTTTAAGGCTAGCTGAGGAAAGGAAAACACAAGGAACATAGTTTATCACTTGCGTGATGTTTGATGGCATCACTAATTGCACAGATAAAGCTCTCCTCTCAAAGGAGATTTTGGCGGAATCTCGAGCTCTAGCAAAATCTTCAAATCTGGCGAGGATCCTTTTTTCTAACGGTGAAGAAGATCTCATCCTCCTTTTAAAATAGAAGTTGGGAAAGCTCCGAGCAAGTTCTCCTTTTTACCTATATTTTCTCTTGTGAGACGACGACTGGAGAAGAAACAGTAAAAAGGAAGAAGATGAAGAAGAAAAAAGAGAAGAGTCTCTTAAAATTCTGAAGCTTTACTCTCCAAAGCTCTCCTCTACACACTTCTCTCCAAAGATATGGATAAAGAAGAAGAAGATCAAAAGGAGGATGAAGAAGATGGAGGAAAGACCCCAAAACCACATACTCAGCTCCTTCCCTCACTCTACAAGCTCTTCTGCAAAAAAAATGCCTGTCAATCCTTCTTTTTCCTCTTGCCCAGGGAGCCAACATCCAACCTTCTCAAGCCCTTTATCCCCAGTTAGAATGGGACTAGGTTAGCCCCGATCCATTTTTTATGGAAAGGACTAGATAAAAGGCATTATCTGGTGGTCTTGATGGCACTACCCATAGAAAGATGGGGATCATCTAGCCAAAATCATGCTTTGAGATGCCACTACATGGGCACAAAAAAACCAGGTGTGTTCATAACACTATAGAAGGCATCATGGATAAAGTTTTCACATGTTCACACTCGAGACCTACCGCAATTACACCAGGCTCTATCGCTTATCTCTTGTGGTGTTGCCACGCCGCCATCAGGCATGCTCACGTCGTGGGTGTTTCCGCCTTAGCTCAAGATTCTTAGGGCGTGGTCAATGGTCATGCCAGACCCTTGCAGCTTAAATGCCATACAGTTTGACTTTATATCTTTTTCGGGCCACGGGAGGCTCCAAAATGGGCATATGGTCCTCAAATATAGAAATGAGCATCATACACATCCCATATTGTAATTACTTTTGTTCATAAGGTGAGCTTTCTAGAGCATGGCTAAATCAGTACTGGCCCCGATCTTGCGCTCAAGTGTATATTCTCTCAACTACTACTGCAACTACTAAGGTCAGAAGACTCCCAAGGCTCAATAAATGGATAAACCTAGTTGTCTTGTTATAAAGGTCAATGTGGATGGAAGTTTTAAGAGCAATGTTGCGGGGATGGATGAACTTTTCAGAAACTGCTATGGTGAGTTTCTATTTGGCTTTTATTCCCTTGTTCTTTCTTTTTCTGCCATCTACTCGGAGTTAGATTTTGTGTAGATGGTGTTGCTAATTGCAACAAGATTAAATTTTCAACATTTGATTGTGGAGTTGCATTCTTTAGCAATTTATAATGCTTGAATGAAGCTGAACAATTATGGTAGTTCTTGGGATTGTGTGTTGGTTTAGAAGAATATTAAATCACTATCGATTTCCCTTAACCCTGGTTGGTCCATCAAACATAGGAAAGCAAACATGCTTGTTGATTATTTCGCTAAATATGGTGTTATTTCAATGGTGGTTTGTATTTTTTTCTAGTGCTTGTATTGATCTTAAAATTTTATTGCAGGGAAATAGTTAAAATTTACCATTCACTAATCACTACAAATCCTTTTGAGTCATATATATATATAAGGAAACCTAGAGGTTATTTAATTTCATCAAAAGAAAAGAGTATATTTAGCATTGTAGGAGGAATCTACTATCAAATCCCAAAAAAATACATTACTCACTCATAGGACTCCCCCAAATTTAAGGACTCCCCCAAATTTGCAACTCAACCCAAAAATGATCTCTAAAATCAAATAAGAGTATACCCAATAAAAGAAAACACAAAAAAAGTATACTTTTGCACTTTATCTTTTTATGGATCTCTAAAAGAAGGAGGTTGAATTATAACACCAGCCAGGAAGAAAATAGAACCTAAGCTACATTGACAAAGTTTTCATCACAATACCTCTAAACTATGAAGAAAAAAATTTGTGTAGTCATATCAGGGATGCACCACAGACAATTAACCATTCAATTACTTCATGATAGAAAGTTGCGAAAGTGGGAATCCATATCCACAAAAATAACATTATTTGCATAGTGAACCATTGCAGTTATGATATACATGTGACATTAATACATAGATTATTAAACAACATCCATAAAAGAGAGTAGGAACAATTCCTTGAAGTAAGGGTATGCATCACGAGGGCCAAAGCAGTGGAAAATGAGTTGGATGAAAGAACATAGATTAAGTCTACTAAGCAGAAGATATATATATATATATATATATTGTAAAATTAGAAACAAGAAAAACAAGAACGACACAAATCCATAATAACACTAAGAGGTTTAACGAGGTTTTGCAAAGATGCCTACGTCCTCGGGAGCAGAGCAACGAGTTTCTTTCACTATTCAGAAAAAGAGGTTACGGAATAGAGAATCCCTCATGCGGTTACTAACAGACCTATTTATAACCCTAGGAGTAAACCCTAAGTACAATACGTAATTACAGCATTACGTAATATACGTAATTACAGCATTACCCCTGTACCGTACCGCGGGGTTTTGCCCCCGCACTTTCAACCCACGTAACGCTCAATTTGGACAGATTCTTCTGCTCCGCTTTGATCCAACATTTGTCCCTATATGGTATATGAGCCATACCATAAAAAATCTTCACATTGGCGAATATGCAGCCCCTTAGGAGAAAAGATACCTGGGAGTCACACCTGCACCACTGTGGGTTGGGCCACCATGCTTCTCTAGAAACTGCAAACATTCAACAAGTCCAAGCAATGCAAGAACTTGTTGATAGTAACTGGCTTGGTCAACATATCAGCCGCATTCTCATCAGTATGAACCTTTTGTAAGAGTATCTCACCAGAAGCAATCAACTCTCTAATCTTGTGATACCTGACATCAATGTGCTTGGTTATCGCATGGTACACCTGGTTCTCAGCCAGATAAATAACACTCTGACTGTCACAATGCAACTGAACTCCACCTTGCTCATTACTGAGTTCCTTTACTAGCCCAGTAATCCATAAGGCTTCTTTAACAGCTTCAGCTACTACCATGTACTCAGCTTCATTTGTAGATAATGCCACAACATACTAAATTGTTGATTTCCAACATATAGGCCCTCCACCAAGAGTAAACATATACCCAGTTGTAGACCTTCTGCCATCCAAATCACCTGCATAGTCTGAATCAACGTACCCCACAACTGAAGGATCATTATGTTGACTGCCAAAAATAATTCCATGTCCTACTGCCAAAGATAATTCCATGTCCTACAGTACCCTTCATATACCTAAAAATCCACTTGACTGCTTCCCAATGTCGCCTTCCAGGTTTAGTCATGTATTTGTAGACTTAACTAACAGCATGAGCCAAATCAGGACGAGTACATACCATTGCATACATCAAACAACCAACTGCACTGACATATGGAACCTTTGTCATGTCTTCAATTTCTATATCTGTCTTAGGACACTATTTTGAAGTAATCTTAAAATGATTTGCCAGAGGAGTGCTTATGGGCTTTGCTTTGCTCATCTCAAACCTTTCCATCACTTTCTCAACATAGCCTCGTTGAGATAAAAAAAATCGTATTGAGCCTCTGTCTCGATGAATCTCCATTCCAAGAATTTTCTTCGTAGGACCCAAGTCTTTCATGTCAAGTTCCTGGCTCAATAAAGGTTTCAAACCACGGACATCATTCATATTCTTTGTAACAATCAATATATCATCAACATACAACAACAAAAAAATAATAGAACCATCATCAAGGCTCTTCACATAAACACAACAATCATACTCACATCTCTTGT
>NW_018165379.1:511226-515201 GCF_001263595.1 Phalaenopsis equestris
TTGGTTTCCTTTTGTAGACCCATTTGACTAAAATTTAAAAAAAAGAAAAACTTTGCATTTTAAATTTATACCACCCAAATCTTTCATGTCAAGTTTTTCTGCAAAGACTCCAGCAAAGACTCCACCTCCTCAACTATTTTTCCCATACATTTCTCTTACTTCTGGCTGGTGATAGCTCCTTAAAAAGTGTCTGGATCATCGTTACTGATGAGAAGTGCACATGAGACTAAGTCTTTATAACCCAATCTACTAGGAGGTCTTACATTGGTGTGTCTTTATCTATCTCTGACTATATTGTAATTCTGCAGATCATCTGGAATAGAATCACCAGGTGTTGAATTTGAACTTTCAAATCTCTCAAAAGCTACTGACTGCTGTTCTAAATCCATCTCCACTGCATCTGAACTGGAACTCTTCTCTGACACCTTGTCTTGACTCTGTTGTAACATAAACTACTCATCAAAAACTGCATCTTGTTGATCACCATCTTCTTTGCAATCAGATCCCAAAACTTGTATCCTTTCACACCTTTCTTGTAGCCCAAAAAGATGCACTTCTTGGATTTTGCATCAAGTTTATATCTTTCATCTCTAGGTACATGCACATAAGCACGGCAACAAAAAATCCGTAAATGATCAAATTTAATTGGATTACATGTCCATACCTCTTGTGCGACCTTGCCACTCAGTGATGCTCCAGGTGATCTATTGATGAGATAACATGCCATATTCACAACCTCTGCCCAGAAACTCTTAGGAAGCCCTGCATTCAGTCTCAAGCACCTTGCCCTTTCAGTTAAGTACTTGTTCATCCTTTCTGCCACACCATTTTGCAGTGGTGTCTTGTGCACTAAAAAATAACTCTGAATCCCATGCTCCTTACAGAACTTCTGAAACTGCAAATCTGTGTTCTTTGCGCCATTATCGGACCTCAAATGCTTGATCTTTCTGCCAGTTTGGTTCTCCACCTCAGCTTTCCACAACGTGAATTTAGAGAAGACTTCAGATTTCTGTTTCAAGAAATACACTCGAACTTTTCTGGAGAAATTATCAATAAATGTAACGAAATACTGAGATCCCCTAATGACAATTCTCTGATAGGGTCTCATACATCAGAATGCACATAATCAAGAATCCCTTCAGTTTTGTGTTTTTCAGTCATATCTGACTCTATTCTGTTTTTTGAAGAATACAAAACTTACAAAGATCAAGCTTACAACTTTTAACACCATGCAGCAGGTTTTATCTATGCAATTCGGCCATCCCATGTTCACTAAGATGACCCAAACACATATGTCATAGCTTTGTACTATCATCATCTAACTCTACAGAATGAACTCCAACTACAACTGTAATCCCTAAAAGTCTGTAGATATTACCTTTAGTCAACTTTCCTTTCATCACAGTCAGTGCACCCTTAACAATTCTGATGGTTTCTTTATCCTCATCAGCCTTAGGAATAAAATCATTTCTGTGTAGAGTGCTCAAGGAAATCAAATTCTTCTTCAGATCTGGAATATATTTGACATCACATAACATTCTAATTGTGTCATCATACATCTGAATTTTGACTTCTCCAATACCAATAATATTGTAGTATCGACCATCTCCTAAATAGACTGAGCCAGAATTAGTTAACCTGTATAAAGTAAACTACTCCCTATTAGGTGTTATGTGATAAGAACACCCTGAATCAAGAATTCATGCATCTGTGATCTGAGTTGATGAAACTGAGAGCATATCGCCATCACTGCAATTTGAATTATCATTCTGCACCACATTTATAGACTTCGATGAAGTATCACCTTTCTCCTAAGTCTGTTTCTTCAACTTTGGACAATCTCTCTTCATATGACCTGTCTCCTTGCAACTGTAGCAATGAGTTGTCTTTTTGCCTTTGGACTTGGATCTGGAATTTCACCTTCTAGAACACTCCTTTTCTTTCTTCCTTCCACGATCCTGCTTACCCTTAACATATAAACTGTCGCCGTGAGAGCTTTCCCGTGCATTGTGGAGAGCTTGCCGTGAGAGCTTTCCCGTGCATTGTGTTTTCGCTGGTTATGAGCCAACAATGCTGCAGTAATCTCATCAACTTTGATAGTTTTTTTCCCATATGTCAAAGTAGTTACCAGGTGTTCATATGAAAAGGGCAAAGAACACAACACTCATCTCTCAATCTTCATCCAAAATACTCAGATCAAGCCCTAATAAATCCGATTTGATTAAAGTCATTCATGTGCTGCGTCAGATCATAACCTTCTTGCATGTTCAACCCATACAACTTTTGTTTCAGATACAACTTGTTCGTCAGAGATTTATCCATAAACTGAGTTTTTAATTTTTTCCATATCTTCCCTGGAGATTATAAATTCATCATGTGATATATAACTTTATCTGCTAGGCATAGGCGTATAGTTGCCGCTGCTCGTTGTTGCAATTCTTCCCAATCTTCATTCTCCATGACATCTGATTTTGCTGCCCGCAAAGCCTGCCCGCAAAGCTGTTAGCTAACAGATCTTTTACTCTTGTTTGCCACAATCCGAAGTTACCAGTTCCATATCCGAAGTTACAAGTTCCAGCGAGCTTCATCACCTCGAATTTTGCACCAGAAAAAGTCATTTGGACATTTGAAAATAACTCCTGCAACAAATTATTCTGAAAATTTTTTCAAAAAGAAAAAGAAGGATTGAAAAAAGCCTCTTAATTAAGTTTCTTTGATTAACTTTTTCAAAAAAGTAAAAAGTTTTTTTTTAAAAGAAAAAAATTAAAATATTTTCTTGAAAGTCTTCCCTTATTTCATACTTCCTGGAATAGAAATTTGAAGAATCTTCCAAATTTCCTTCTCCGCAGCCTCCAACAAAAAAAATTTTAATCAAGTTTCCTTAATTAAATATTTTCTTTAATTAAACAATTTTTTTCTCTGGAGATTTCTTGCTAACTTTTCTTTAATTAAGTAAAATTCAAAAAACTTTCATTTCTTCAGCGGGAAAAGAATTTATTGATTCCCTTCCTTTACTTCCCCGCAGCCTCCATCAAAAGAAAAAACTTAATTAAAATTCCTTAATTAAATATATTTTAATTAAAGAAAACTTTCCTTTAATTAAAAACTTCCCTTCTGTGGCAAGAGAAAATTCCAATTCCGGCTTCCTTACCACCGAAGCTTCCTCTGCGAATCACAGGCTCCGCGAACTGCCACCATCCGCTAATCCCGCGAATCGTGGAAACCGTCTTGCAAATCGCCCGAACCTTCTTGCGTCAAACCCGATCTCATCGCCTCTGTCGCGATCCGTCGCTGCTGCCCGCGAAGCCCCCGCGCCAGAGCGATTCACGATCTCCAACAGAAGTCTCGTCTGCCGATCGCACACCAATACCTTCTGCCGAACAGAACATCTCCATGAATCGCCGAAGCCCCCTTCGCGAACTGCTCTGCGGAACTGCCGCAAAGCCCTCCTTCGCGTACGATCTGCTTCCCTGGGAGACGATCTTCCCTGTGCCGCCAAAATTTTTCTTTCCTGCCCTCGAACCAAGCTTTGATACTACTTGTTGAGAAATTAGAGAGAAGAAAAACAATAACAACACAAATCCAGAAGAACACAAAGAGGTTTAACGAGATTCGACAAAGATGCCTACGTCCTAGGGAGCAGAGCGACGAGTTTCTTTCGCTATTCAGAAAAGATGTTACAGAATAGAGGATCCCTCGTGGGGGTTACTAACAGATCTATTTATAACCCCATGAAAAAAACCCTAAGTACAATATGTCATTACATCATTACCCTTGTATCGTACCGCAGGGCTTTGCCTCTGCACCCCCAATCCACGTAACTCCCAATTTGGACAGATTCTTTCGCTCCACTCCGCTTCGATCCATCGTCTGTCCTTATATGGTATATGAGCCATAACATAACAGTATATATATATATATATATATATATATAAATTTTTGAAAGATGGTATAAATGGTCCCATGAAATATAAT
>NW_018165379.1:515215-517249 GCF_001263595.1 Phalaenopsis equestris
TTTAAGATATATATATATATATATATATTGTATTTTCTTACACTTTTTCATTCGCTAATTATATCTTGATGATATGAAAAATTTTAAGAATATATTTTTAACCCTTCTTAATAAGTTATTCATAACCACAAATAAGTTATTCATAACCACAAAAAAAATGTGTTTTTAGCGGCATATGTTTGCAGCGGTTTTCAAAACATTGCTAAAACAGTCCTTTAACAATGGTTTAAACTACAAATTCTAAACCTTTATAAACTTATGAATCATTCCCCCCTTCCCTCCCCGATGTTTCCTTTTACACAGTCCATTAAATTGCTTGTGATGCATATTTATTACTTGTTTAAATAAGTTTGTGATAATATTGTGAAAGTATCTTTCATTGATTAATATATTATCATAATCAAATGTAATATTATATCAATATCATTATCATTATTATTATTATCACTATCACTTAGGTTTTAAAAAATGATATATGACCAAAGTGATTAATATGTGTCGAATCTATTATCATTATTACTTAAGTTCTAAAAAATGATATATGACCAAAGTGATTAATATTTGTCGAATCAAAATTTATCTGTGAATCACACCCAATAAACATAGCCTATGATAGGGAGAGAGAGAGAGAGACGGTGTGTGAGAGAGAGAGCGATAGAGATTGCGAGAGGAAGGGGGGAGAGCACACTAAGGAACAGAAGTTCGAGAGAGGTGTGCAAGGTTCTATTCATAGAATGACCACCTACTCTTAGAGAAAGAAGATATAATATATAAACTTACATATATGACCCTACTTTATGGTGCTTTAATGTTTGGGCAAATTCTTGTACTTCCTGTTAAAAGTATTTAGATGAAGTGGTCATCTTCTTCAGGAACACTATTGACAGGCAAGGAAGTGGAGAAAAGCCAGATGTGTTGGATTTGATTCTTCTAGAACTCCATACATAACGCAAATATAGAATCACATCTTTAGCAAATGCGCTTCTAATGAGGCTATTGAAGAGCTAATTGCAGTCTTCTATTTAATAACCTTTTAGAATCATCATAATTGGCCCATATAGCCTGTTAGCAGAATTATTTTACTCATCTGCTCCTCTCAAATGTTGTCAAGGACAAGTAAGAACATCCTCGAAATCACTAGTCACCTCCCAGAATATTTCTTTAAAGTGCATCAAGTATATCCAAATCAGGCCTCTTTATTTATAAGAATTGACCGACATATAGGTAAAATTTTATATTTGGTGTTAGAGATGTAAATACATATGCATTGAGTGTACTTCATGTAAAAATTAGAGTTTAGATAGTTAGAAATGTAAATATGTAATAACTGAATGGTATGTATATAAATTTTTATTAAAAAAATAATGTTTTTGTATTTTAAAGTCTCATTTTTAATCTCATCTAAGTCAAACTTTCAATATAAAATTTTTATTTTTCCTATCATTTTTTTAATATGTTGATTTTGTTCGTTTCGCTTGAAATTGAATATAGTCTTTATATTACAAATATAATTATTATATTCAGCTTTTTTGTGTGGATTAAGTCTCAAGGACAACTTACAAGCAGGTTTAAAAATATATAAAATAGAAGATATTCTTAAAGAAGAATCTGTAAAACTAGTGGCAGTCTAAACGTTTGCCACGACCACCACTTTTATGCTAAAATGGTGGCAATTTAAACTGCCTCTGTAGACTGGGTTTTTCTCATCCGGTTCTACAACTGCTGCTTAAAGCATGCTTTATTAGCCAACCCTATATGACTGGGATGTCAAACTGATTGAACATATCAATCCGGTTCAGTTTTAGAACCTTGACATCTATGTTGATCAATATAGTTTTGAAGAGGAAATTATATACTTATTATGTAATAACTAATTTTACTTGCTCCAATATTTAAATTTTGAAGTCAAAAAGAATTCAGACATCCTAGTAAGGATTTCTTACACTCATTTAGTTTATTGTATGTATGATATATATATATATATATATATATATATAGGAAAACAATCTTTTCAAAATACAAATTTACCAAATG
>NW_018165379.1:517670-528248 GCF_001263595.1 Phalaenopsis equestris
ATATATATATATATATATATACATACATACATACATACATATCTATATGTATATGTATATGTAGATATCTATATGTCTCTATCTATATGTATATATCTCTATATATCTTTATATCTGTAAATATCTATATGTGTGTGTGTATATATATATATATATCTATATATACATACATACATAAACAACAAGCTTTTGGTACAATAACAAGCTTTTGGTGATCCCTTGTATGGTGGCATGGTTTATATGGATGTGCAGAAACCATATCAAATTTGATGAGCAGTTTCTAGGATCATATTCTGTGATACTTAATTGTATCTCTTATAATCAGAAATTGATCAAGTTCCATCATTTCTCCATTGTAATAAAACATTAGACCTCAGAAAAAACTAATTTTCTTCCACATTCTTCCAAATTAATCTTTTGGAGCCCCCTCCTACTGGTTGGATGCTGGAATTGAGGGAATCTTTAGGAACTCTCATGGCACTTCCATATTGTATTTCACTGCTCTTGTTGTGGCACTTGATGCTTTGGAGGCGGAATTTAAAGCTATTTACTAGGCTATTAGAATTGCTTGGCACTGTCATTTGGGCCCTTTACTTGTAGAAACTGACTCTACTGTTTGCATTAATATTTTGCTTCATGATGAAACTCCTCCCTGGAATCTAATTATGTGGAAAAGCCAGCTGAAAGCCTTGAAAACCCTTTTACACAGCTGCGGGGTGAAATTTAAGTATATCCCTAGGGAGGGAAATTGTCTAGCACATTGGCTAGCCTCCCAGGGAAGGAACACTTAACAGATTTATGTTGGGAAGGCACTTACATCAAACTTAAAATTTCTTCTGAATGGAGATAATATGGCTCTCCCCTATTTTAAAACCTTGTAACAATTTTGTAGTATATATATATATATATGATAGTTCATACAATATATATCTTTATATCTGTAAATATCTATATGTGTGTGTGTATATATATATATATATCTATATATACATACATACATAAACAACAAGCTTTTGGTACAACAACAAGCTTTTGGTGATCCCTTGTATGGTGGCATGGTTTATATGGATGTGCAGAAACCATATCAAATTTGATGAGCTATTTCCAGGGTCAAACTCTATGATCCTTAACTGTATCTCTTATATTCAAAAATCGATAAAGAAAATTGATAAAGTTCCACCATTTTCCTAATGTAATCAAGAATTGGACCTCAGACAAACAAATTCTCTTCCACATTCTTCCAAATTAATCTTTTGGAGCCCCCTCCTACTGGTTGGATGAAGGTCAACACTGATGACAGTTTCTCAAAAGGTTATGCTGAGGGAATCTTTAGGAACTCTCATGGCACTTTCATATTGTATTTCACTGCTCCTGCTGTGGCACATGATGCTTTGGAGGCGAAATTTAAAGCTATTTACTGGCCTATTAGAATTTCTTGCCATTGTCATTTGGGCCCTTTGCTTGTAGAAACTGACTCTACTGTTTGCATTAATATTTTGCTTCATGATGAAACTCCTCCCTGGAATCTAATTATGTGGAAAAGCCAGTTGAAAACCCTTTTCTGAAAGCCCTTTTACAGAGCTGCAGGGTGAAATTTAACTATATCCCTAGGGAGGGCAACTGTCCAGCACATTGGCTAGTTTCCCAGGGAAGGAACACTGAACTGATTTATGTTGGGAAGGCACTTACATCAAACTTAAAATTTCTTCTGAATGGAGATAATATGGCTCTCCCCTATTTTAAAACCTTGTAACAACTTTGTAGTAGTATATATATATGTGATAGTTCATGCATATATATATATATATATATATATAAATATAATTGTGAAGCTAATGAGATATATATAGATATATACATGTATCTCCTTACTTTGTTTGGTGTAGCTACTATATATATGTGTGCATATATATATAGAGCATGTAGGTTTTTTCTGCTTTCCTTTTCTTTTGGGAGGGCTTATTTCCCCAATACTTGTAACCCCCTTTGGCTATTAACATGTAAGGAGCCTTAGTTGTTTTTTCCTGGTAATATATATATATATATATATATATATATATATATGGATATACATATATATCTATATTAACAAACATGCATACATATAAATGGATATACACATATAGATATATATAAGTAGCATATTGAGTTGTAGTTGCTAGATATAACAAACATGCATACATATAAATGGATATACTGAAAGCGTTTTATGTCTGATTCACAAATTATATTCATTACATTGTAGATAGTTCTTAATTTTATTTTAAGAAAATTATTACCTATTTTTTAAGCATGACATATATGAAAATCAAATGATGCTTAATAGATTTATCTTCATTGAGGAATTAGTTCATCTTTACAAAAGTAGGCTTTTAAATCTTTTTACATTTAAAGTAAATATGCAATTTTAATAAAAATAACAAGTGATATATTGATATGTTGTTTTAGTTCATTTAATATAGAAATTTTTTTAATAAATTGAAAATTTGTAGCAATTTTTAAGTAGCATATTGAGTTGTAGTTGCTCACTCTTACTTTATTCATATGTATTTTTATAGGAAAAGATAAGACTCAGATTGAGTATATGTTATTGGTTCCAGTTAAGAGAAAAATTTAAGAGTGTAACTATTTTCAATCAAAATTTAAGATTGCTCACCCATACACTATCGAGGCGCCAAGGCGCTGTACCTACTTGCTCAACAAAAATTGATCAAATCACCCCAATTTAAGTCAATTTTGCACGAGCTCTTCCCTGACACTTCCCTGGAGATTAGATGATGATACTTGGGGCATCATTTCCCTTTGCATTTGAGCTAATTCTCAAAGCATTAGAGTGTGGAATTCACCTCGTTAAGGTAAATTTCTACACCCTGAGCTTGCATTTCCATTCTTCATCTAGGATTGTTTAGGATTTTCAGGAAATCAGTGGAGAAGAAGAACGTTTCATGGGAAGAGATTGATTAAGCCTTTAACTTGCATATGTGTTCACCCATACCATTTCTTTAGCCTCTTTTCACCAAATTTTCATTACTCCAGCTTGAAATGACCTTTAAAACCAATGGTAGCATATCTAAAGCTTCTTTTGATAAGAAGTTCACTAGCACTAAAGCTCAGAAACGGTATAATGACTTCTTAGTATCAAATAAGCTGATAGGAGAGTAGGGTTTCATTAGCCTTGGGATTCAGGTGAAGAGCATGATTGTATCTCATCATTGGGAAGCCTTCTGAAGTATCAGTGATTTTAGTAGTTCAGGAGTTTTTTGCCAACCTCCCTTATGCTTTTGATGATTCAGTCTTTGTGAGGGAGAAGCGAGTGACTTTCTCCCCTTCATGTATTAATGTGATTTCTTCATTGAGAGTTGTCACTGGAAGTTTATGTTCTAGCTTTGAACCCACAGACTCTAATTTGAATGCAATCATCATATTCTTAACCAATGGGGAAGGGACTTGAAAGGTGAGGAATGACCACAAGGTCAATGTTTCTTCCACCAAATTAAATGCACTGTTCAAGGCTTTCATTACTTCATTTCAGCCAAGCTCCTCCCTTCCACAAATCTTAGTTTGGTGACGTGAGAGAGACCTTCTCTCAACTAATAAATCCAAACCATGAAATCCATAGAAATATTCTCTTTGATTTACCATTTATTATCAATATTACAAAGGGAGGTTCAAATTTAGGGTTAGGATACCCTCTACTATTTTTTCCCTTTGTCAGCAGATTGATGTTGATTTTGAGAAATGTGAGGAGATAATTTGTCCATTAAATTCAGCTAGCAAGGCTAATGTGATTTCGTATGATAAACATGCTATTTTTTGGCACAGAGCAAGTTCTTCTTAGGCTCCTTCTTCTTCTCGGCCATCTACATCATATTCTCAATCTCAGCCTTCCATGAGCATTGATTTAATGTATGGACACTTGAAGATTATAGAGGATGATAATGCCATCACCCTGCAGACTATTTAGAAATTTGGGTTGGCAAAACAAACGTCAAAGAGATCGTGAAGCTTGTGTTTGTGTTGCGTACATAGAAATGTGTAGACAGAATTAGTGGATTGATAAAATAGTGGAGTTCCCTCCATATCTTCTATACCTGTTTTATGACCAGAGTAGGGCAATGGAGGAGGATTCAGAGGAGGAAGCTAATGCTGAAGCTGGCTGTGATGCTGATGATGAGGAGGAGTAGAATTTTATTTTGATATGATGTACTAATGTCATTATTTTGCATATTATTGTATTGTTGCATTTACTTTTTATTCTGTTTTACTAGACATTCTCTCTTACTGTTAATGTTATGGATGTACTGGAGGAGTATTTGTTGATGTTTTGGACTTTATGTGAACCTATTTGTTGTAATATTTAGTTATTTTTAATGCAGCTTTCCTGCTAAACATGTTGAACTATGATTCACTTACTGTTAGTATTTTCTGTTTACACATGTATATCATTTATAATATACTCATGTGGTAGAATGTAATTCGATTTTATTTTCTTGCTGCTTTTATTTTTGTTCTGAATGTTATTAATGCTTAACAAAATAGGTTCGGGGGGGGGGTAGGAGGGGGGAGAGAGAGGGAGAGAGAGAGATTAAATGCTTAATTTTATTTTTCCTCATTAACCTGGACTTAAAATTTGTATTTTTTAAAAGGTCCTAAGGCATGTAATGTTAACTTTATTTTATTTCAATTTTGATTATATGAATGAAATAGTAGATTTATTTAAATTTCTACGTAAATAAAATTGTTCTAAAGTTTAGTTTGCTTGTAGAAAATATGTAAAAAAATGATTTTACTATTTATTGTAGAAAAAAGTTGTATATTTGAGGAACTAGGAATCCTTATATTTACATTTTATAAGAATTAAGCCTCTATTAAAAACTTATTTCATTTAATACTTTCAAATTTGGAGAAATTTCAAAAGTAAAAAAGAGTGATATGTTTTACTTTTAGGAGATGATAGAGAAATTTAAAATTATTAAAGGCTTATCCAGATATAGTAATCATCCTATTGATGTGTTAATGGCGGGAAAAAGAAAAAAAGAAAAACAAAGAGCCCCTTAATGAAAGAAATAAAAAAAAAGGAAAGAGAAAAATAAATTAAGGGAGAAGAAGTTTGAGGATAAGCATAATTAAAAATTGGTTTCACTTAAATTATTTTAAAGCAAAAGATATTATTACAATCTTAAACTTGTTTGTATTTTAAAAAGTATTAGTCAATCTTTATAAATGGAGTGATTTGATTGTATTTTTTACACTTTATAAGGGTTCTACGTTTGACAAATATCAATGATTTTTTAATTTATAAAAAATCAGGATTTTGAAGTTGAATACAAGGTTTTCTTATACCCTGGTTCTAAGCTGATTTACTAGAATTTTTATTAAGTTAAACTATGACATTCTTGAGGCAAAATTGTTGATAATTTTAAAGAAACCCACTTCCTCAAATTAATAAAATAAATTTTAAAAATGATAGTGTTACTTGAGAACAAGTAATGTTTAAGTTTGGGGGAGTTTGATATGTACTAAAGTGTGCTAAATTTATTTTATATATTGCATCTATTTATGAAAGAAATTGCATTTTAAAGAAAGATATTTTTATGTTTTTCTTACAGGTATAACAAGTAGGTCACATGCAGTAAAGCAGAATTAAAATTGAGTGAAGTGGAGATGAAATTGAGCATATTGGAGACCAGTAGACTGGTGCCTAGGTGCTAACCTTTGAGCACCAAGGAGCTCCACCCAAGTGCTTTAGCACCGGTTTACTGGGCAACTAGATGGCAGAACTCAGTTTGACAAACATAGAGGCGGCTTCTAGGCACTCGCCCTATGGCGCCATTGTGTTGACCATTTTTGAGGTAGTTCCAGCAGTTATTTCGGCATGACCTTATAATTTATGGGGTCAATTTAAGCAATTCGAGGGAGGAATATTGACACTTATGAAGACTTTAGGAAGTGAAAAAATGAAAAGGAGTCGTAGATAAATACAGGGTTTGTAGAATTTTAACTTTTCTTGAGAGATTGGAAAGGGTTTGGAGTGGGTTTTGAGAGAAATCTATAAGGGGGTCATTTCAGCATTGTAGAGAGTACTTAGATACATTGTTGGAGATATTTTTCATCTCTTTTTAGAGGAGAAAAGCTAAGTATCATGTTACATAATGAGGATTTCTATGGTATTCTTCATGCTTTGTGAGTAGGTTTCAAGGCTAGCTGAAGAAAGGAAAACACAAGGAACATAGTTTATCACATGCGTGATGTTTGATGGCATCGCTGATTGAACAGATAAAGCTCTCCTCTCAAAGGAGATTTTGGCGGAATCTCGAGCTCTAGCAAAATCTTCAAATCTGGCGAGGATCCTTTTTTCTAACGGTGAAGAAGATCTCATCTTAAAAGAGAAGCTGGGAAAGCTCCGAGCAAGTTCTACTTTTTACATATATTTTCTTTTGTGAGACGATGCTGGAGAAGAAACAGTAAAGACGAGGAAGATGAAGAAGAAAAAAGATAAGAATCTCTTAAAATCCTCAAGCTTTACTCTCCAAAGCTCTCCTCTACACACTTCTCTCCGAAGATATGGATAAAGAAGAAGAAGATCAAAAGGAGGATGAAGAAGATGGAGGAAACCCCCAAAACCACTTACTCAGCTCCTTCCCTCACTCTACAAGCTCTTCTGCAAAAAAAAATGCCTGTCAATCCTTCTTTTTCCTCTTGCCCAGGGAGCCAACATCCAACCTTCTCAAGCTCTTTATCCCCATTTAGAATGGACTAGCTTAGCCCCCATCCATTTTTTACTGAAAGGACTAGATAAAAGGCATTATCTGGTGATCTTGATGGCACTACCCCTAGAAAAATGGGGATCATCTGGCCAAAATCATGCTTCAAGATGCCACTACATGGGCACAACAAAACTAGGTGTGGTCATAACACTATAGAAGGCATCATGGACAAAGGTTTCACATGGTCACACTCGAGACCTACCGCAATTACACCAGGCTCTATCTCTTGTGGTGTTGCCACGCCGCCGTCAGGCATGCTCACGTCGTGGGTGTTTCCGCCTTAGCTCAAGATTCTTAGGGCGTGGTCATGCTAGACCCTTGCAGCTTAAATGCCAGCCGGTTTGACTTTATATCTTTTTCGGGCCACGGGAGGCCCAAAAATGGTAGCATATGGTCCTCAATTATAGAAATGGGCATCGTACACATCCCATATTGTAATTACTTTTGTTCATAAGGTGAGCTTTCTAGAGCATGGCTAAATCAGTACTGGCCCCGATTTTGCGCTCAAGTGTATATTCTCTCAACTACTCCTACCACTACTAAGGTCAAAAGTCTCCCAAGGCTCAATAAATGGATAAACCTAGTTGTCTTGTTATAAAGGTCAATGTGGACTGAAGTTTTAAGAGCAATGTCGCGGGGATGGATGGACCTTTCAAAAACTACTAAGGTGAGTTTCTATTTGGCTTTTATTCCCTTGTTCTTTCTTTTTCTGCCATCTACTTGGAGTAAGATTTTGTGTAGATGGTGCTGCTAATTGCAACAAGATTAAATTTTCAACATATGATTGTGGAGATGTATTCTTTAGCAGTTTATAATGCTTGAATGAAGCTGAACAATTATGGTAGTTCTTGGGATTGTGTGTTGGTTTAGAAGAATATTAAATCACTATCGATTTCCCTTAACCCTGGTTGGTCCATCAAACATAGGAAAGCAAACATGCTTGTTGATTATTTCGCTAAATATGGTGTTATTTCAATGGTGGTTTGTATTTTTTTCTAGTGCTTGTATTGATCTTAAAATTTTATTGCAGGGAAATAGTTTAAATTTACCATTCATTAGAGCTATTTAGCTCTTCCCTTTTTTGTATTTTTGCACTAATCACTACAAATCCTTTTTAATCATAAATATATATATAAGGAAACCTAGAGGTTATTTAATTTCATCAAAAGAAAAGAGTATATTTAGCATTGTAGGAGGAATCTACTATCAAATCCCAAAAAAATACATTACTCACTCATAGGACTCCCCCAAATTTACAACTCAACACAAAAATGATCTCTAAAATCAAATAAAAATATACCCAATAAAAGAAAATGCAAAAAAAAGTATACTTTTGCACTTTATCTTTTGATGGATCTCTAAAAGAAGGAGGTTGACTTATGACATCAACAAGGAAGAAAATAGAACCTAAGCTACATTGACAAAGTTGTCATCACAATACCTCTGAAACTGTGAAGAAAAAAATTTGTGTAGTCATATCAGGGATGCACCACAGACAATTAACCATTCAATTACTTCATGATAGAAAGTTGCGAAAGTGGGAATCCATATCCACAAAAATAACATTATTTGCATATTGAACCATTGCAGTTATGATATACATGTGACATTAATACATAGATTATTAAACAACATCCATAAAAGAGAGTAGGGAGACTTCCTTGAAGTAAGGGTATGCATCATGAGGGCCAAAGCAGTGGAAAATGAGTTGGATGAAAGAACATAGATTATACGTTGAGAAATTAGAGCGAAGAAAAATAAAAACGACACAAATCCAGAAGAACACAAAGAGATTTAACTAGGTTTTGCAAAGATGCCTACGTCATCGGGAGCAGAGCGGCGAGTTTCTTTCATTATTCAGAAAAAGAGGTTACAGAATAGAGAATCCCTCCTGGGGTTACTAACAGACCTATTTAGAACCCTAGGAGTAAACCCTAAGTACAATACGTAATTACAACATTACCTCTTTATCGTACCGCGGGGCTTTGGCCCCGCCCCCCAACCCACGTAACGCCCTGTTTGGACAGATTCTTCCGCTCTGCTTTGATCCAGCATTTGTCCCTATATGGTATATGAGTCATACCATAAAAAATCTCCACCTTGGCAAATATTCAGCCCCTTAGGAAAAAAGATAACTGGGAGTCACACCTGCAACACTGTGAGTTGGGCCACCATGCTTCTCTAGCAACTGTAAACATTCAATAAGTCCAAGCAATGCAAGAACTTGTTGATAGTAACTGACTTGGTCAACATATCAGTTGCATTCTCATCAATATGAACCTTTTACAACAGTATCTCACCAAAAGCAATCAACTCTCTGATCTTGTGATACCTGACATCATTGTGCTTGGTTATCGCATGGTACACCTGGTTATCAGCCAGATAAATAGCACTCTGACTGTCACAATGCAACTGAACTCCACCTTGCTCAATGCCTAGTTCCTTTGCTAGCGCAGTAAGCCATAAGGCTTCTTTAACAGCTTCAGCTACTGCCATGTACTCAGCTTCATTTGTAGATAATGCCACAAAAGACTAAATTGTTGATTTCCAACATATAAGCCCTCCACCAAGAGTAAACAGATACCCAGTTGTAGACCTTCTGCCATCCAAATCACCTGCATAGTCTGAATCAACGTACCCCACAACTGAAGGATCATTCTGTTGACTGCCAAAGATAATTTCATGTCCTACTGTACCCTTTAGATACCTGAAAGTCCACTTGACTGCTTCCCAATGTCGCCTTCAAGGTTTAGCCATGTATTTGCAGACTTGACTAACAACATGAGCCAAATCAAGACGAGTAGATACCATTGCATACATCAAGCAACCAACTGCACTGACATATGGAACCTTTGTCATGTCTTCGATTTCTGTATCTGCCTTAGGACACTGTTCTGAAGTAATTTTAAAATGATTTTCCAAAGAAGTGCTTACGGGCTTTGCTTTGCTCATCTCAAACCTTTCCATCACTTTCTCAACATAGCCTCGTTGAGATAAAAAAAATCGTATTGAGCCTCTGTCTCGATGAATCTCCATTCCAAGAATCTTCTTCGTAGGACCCAAGTCTTTCATGTCAAGTTCCTGGCTCAATAAAGGTTTCAAACCACGGACATCATTCATATTCTTTGTAACAATCAATATATCATCAACATACAACAACAAAAAAATAATAGAACCATCATCAAGAACCATCATCAAGGCTCAAGGCTTTTCACATAAACACAACAATCATACACATCTCTTGTTTCCAATTTGAATCATGTAGGAGTCGAACTGCTTGTATCATTGTCTTGGAGACTGTTTCAACCCATACAATAATTTCCTTAACCTGTAAACCAGATGCTCCTGCCCAGGTTGAGTGAACCCTTCTGGCTGCTCCATGTAAATCTGCTCCTCCAAATCACTATGCAAGAAAGTAGTTTTAACATCCATCTACTCCAAATGCAAATCCCAAATAGCTACTAATGCAAGCACTGCCCCGATTGAAGTATGTCTGACTACAGGAGAAAAGATTTCATCATAATCTATCCCCTTCTGCTGTTAAAATCTCTTTGCTACCAGTCGAGCCTTGAACTTTTCCCCTTCTTTTCCTGATACTGTTGGTTTCCTTTTGTAGACCCATTTGCACTTAATAGCCTTCTTTCCCTTTGGAAGCTGAACTAGTTCCCAAGTGCAGTTTTTCTGCAAAGACTCCATCTCCTCAACTATTGTACCCATACATTTCTCTTTCTCCTAACTGGTGATAGCTCCTTAAAAAGTGGTTGGATCATTGTTACTGATGAGAAGTGCACATGAGACTAAGTCTTCATAA
>NW_018165379.1:528361-532178 GCF_001263595.1 Phalaenopsis equestris
ATTGTCTTGTTCTGCTGTTCTAAACCCATCTCCACTGCATCTAAACTAGAACTCTTCTCTTGCACATTGTCTTGTTCTGCTGTTCTAAATCCATCTCCACTGCATCTGAACTGGAACTCTTCTCTTGCACATTGTCTTGTTCTGCTGTAACATAAACTGCTCAGCAAAAACTGCATCTCTGATGATCACCATCTTCTTTGCAATCGGATCCCAAAATTTGTATCCTTTCACACCTTTCCTGTAGCAAAAAAAGATGCACTTCTTGGATTTTTCATCAAGTTTGCATCTTTCATCTCTAGGTACATGCACATAAGCAGGACAACCAAAAATCTGTAAATGATCAAATTTAATTGGATTACATGTCCATACCTCTTGTGCGACTATGCGACTTTGCCACCCAATGATGCTCCAGGTGATCTATTGATAAGATAGTATGCCATATTCACAGCCTCTGCCCAGAAACTCTTAGGAAGCCTTGCATTCAGTCTCAAGTACATTACCCTTTAAGTTAAGGACTTGTTCATCCTTTCTGCCACACCATTCTGCTGTAGTGTCTTATGCACTAAAAAATGCCTCTGAATCCCATGCTCCTTACAAAACTTCTGAAACTGTGAATCTATGTACTCTGTGCCATTATCAGACCTCAAATGCTTGATCTTTCTGCCAGTTTGGTTATCTTTCTGCCAGTTTGGTTTCTCCACCTCAGCTTTCCACAGTTTGAATTTAGAGAAGACTTCAGATTTCTGTTTCAAGAAATACACCCAAACTTTCCTGGAGAAATCATCAATAAAGGTAACGAAATACTGAGATCCTCCCAACGACAACTCCCTAGTAGGGCCCCATATATCAGAATGCACATAATCAAGAATCCCTTCAATTTTATGTTTTCCAGCCATAAAGCTGACTCTATTATGTTTTCGAAGAATACAAAACTTACAAAGATCAAACTTACAACTTTTAACACCATGCGACAAGTTTTATTTATGCAATTCTACCATTCCACGTTCACTATGATGACCCAGACACATATGCCATAGCTTTGTACTAACATCATCTGGCTCCACAGAATGAACTACCACCTACAACTGTACTCCCTAACAGTCTGTAGATATTACCTGTAGTCAACTTTCCTTTCATCATAGTCAGTGCACCCATAACAATTATGATGATTTCCCTATCCTCATCAGCTTTAGGAATAAAACCATTTCTGTGTAGAGTGCCTAAGGAAATCAAATTCTTCTTCAGATCTGGAATATGTCTGACATCACATAACGTTCTAACTGCGTCATCATACATCTGAATTCTGACTTCTCCAATACCACTAATATTGTAGAATCTATCATCTCCCAAATAGAATGAGCCAGAATTAGTTAACATGTATGAATTAAACCACTCCCTATTAGGTGTTATGTGATAAGAACACCCTGAATCAAGAATCCATGCATCCGTGATCTGAGTTGAAGAAACTGAGAGCATATCGCCATCACTGCAATTTAAATTATCGTTCTGCACTACATTTACAGACTTCGATGAAATATCACCTTTCTCCTTGGGCTGCTTCTTCAACTTTGGACAATCTCTCTTCATGTGATATGGCTCCTTGGAACTGTAGCAATGAGCTGTCTTTTTGCCTTTGGACTTAGATCTGGAATTTCACCTTCTAGAACGCTCCTTTTCTTTCTTCCTTCCATGATCCTGCTTATCATTAACATATAAACTGTCTCTGTGAGAGTTTTCCCCTGCATTGTGCTTCCGTTGGTTATGAGCCAACAATGCTGCAGTAATCTCACCAACTTTGATAGCTTCTTTCCCATATATCAGAGTAGTTACCGGGTGTTCATAAGAAAAGGGCAACAAACACAACAAAATCATCGCTCGATGTTCATCCTCAATACTCACATCAAGCCGTGATAAATTCGTGATTATTTGATTGAAGTCATTCAGATTGAAGTCATTGATTATTTGATTGAAGTCATTCACGTGTTGCGCCAGATCATAGCCTTTTTTGCATCTTCGACCCATACAACTTTTGTTTCAGATACAACTTGTTCGTCAGAGATTTATCCATAAACTGAGTTTCTAATTTCTTCCATATCTTCCCTGGAGATTTTAAATTAATCACGTGATACATAACTTCATCTGCTAGGCATATGTGTATAGTTGTCGCCGCTCGTTGTTGTAATTCTTCCCAATCTTCATTCTCCATGACATCTGGTTTTGTTGCCCCCAAAGCTTTCAAGATTCTTTGTTGAGCTAACAAATCTTTTTACTCTTGTTTGTCACAATCCGAAGTTACCAGTTCCAGCGAGCTTCATCACCTCGAATTTTGCACCAGAAAAAACCATTTGAAAATAACTCCTGTAACAAATTATTCTGCAAAAATTCCTCTACAAATCCTTGCTCAAAAGTTTTTCAAAAAAAAAAGAAGGATTGAAAAAAATCTCTTAATTAAGTTTCTTTGATTAATTTTTTCCAAAAAATTAAAAAGTTTTTTTTTTTTAAGAAAAAATTTAAAATATTTTTTTCAAAATCTTCCCTTATTTCCTACTTCCTGGAATATAAATTTGAAAAATCTTCCAAATTTCCTTCTCCGCACTCTCCAACAAAGAAAATTTTAATTAAGTTTTCTTAATTAAATATTTTCTTTAAATTAACTTAATAAAAAACAACTTTCCTTTCATTAAGTAAAATTAAAAAAAAATTTCATTTCTTCAGCGGGAAAAAAATTTATTGATTCCCTTCTTTTATCTTCTCCGCAGTCTCCAGCAAAAGAAAAATCTTAATTAAAATTTCTTAATTAAATCTATTTTAATTAAAGAAAACTTTCCTTTAATTAAAAACTTCCCTTCTGTAGCAAGAGAAAATTCCAATTCTGGCTTCCTTCCCACCGAAGCTTCCTCTGCGAATCGCAGCCTCCGTGAACTGCCACCGTCCGCTAATCCCGCAAATTGTGGAAACCGTCCTGCAAATCGCCCGAACCTTCTTGCGTCAAACCCGATCTCATCGCCTCTGTCCCGATCCGTCATTGCCGCACGCGAAGCCTCCGCTCCTTTCTGCGATTCACGATCTCCAACAGAAGTCTCGTCTGCCGATCGCACACCAATACCTTCTGCCGAACAGAACACCTCCATGAATCGCCGAAGCCCCCTTCGCGAACTGCTCTTCGGAACTGCCGCAAAGCCCTCCTTCGCGTTCGATCTGCTTCCCTGGCAGACGATCTTCCCTGCACCGCCAAAATTTTTCTTTCCTGCCCTCGAACTAAGCTCTAATACTACTTGTTGAGAAATTAGAGAGAAGAAAAACAAGAACAACACAAATCCAGAAGAACACAAAGAGGTTTAACGAGGTTCGACAAAGATGCCTACGTCCTCGGGAGCAGAGCGGCGAGTTTCTTTCACTATTCAGAAAAGAGATTACAGAATAGAGGATCCCTCATGGAGTTACTAACAGACCTATTTATAACCCCAGGAAGAAAATCCTAAGTATAATATGTAATTACATCATTACCCCTGCATCGTACCGCAGGGCTTTGCCTCCGCACCCCCAATCTACGTAACTCCTAATTTAGACAGATTCTTCCGCTTCACTCTGCTTCGATCTAGCGTCTGTCCCTATATGGTATATGAGTCATACCATATATATATATATATATATATTTGCGCTGCATACTCAGATCAGTTGGTCGGGCATTTTCTTGTCGATTGTTAAGTCCCCTATGGTCTGCAGTTTGATTCCCCCCAGTGGAGGATGTGATACTCGAATTGTTAGGTGCTTCGGAATGGTCAGGGCTCTTAATATATATATTCCTATATATATA
>NW_018165379.1:532218-539415 GCF_001263595.1 Phalaenopsis equestris
TATATATATATATATATTGTATTTTCTTATACTTTTTCATTCGCTAATTATATCTTGATGATATGAAGAATTTTAAGAATATATATTTAACCCTTCTTAATAAGTTATTCATAACTACAAAAAAATTTGTTTTTAGCGGCATAAGTTTGCAGCGGTTTTCAAAACATTGCTAAAACAGTCCTTTAACAATGGTTTAAACTACTAATTCAAAACCTTTATAAACTTATGAAGCATTCCCCCCTTCCCTCCCCGATGTTTCCTTTTACTCAGTACATTAAATTGCTTGTGATGCATATATATATTACTTGTTTAAATAAGTTTGTGATAATATTGTGAAAGTATCTTTCATTGATTAATATATTATCATAATCAAATATAATATTATATCAATATCATTATCATTATTATTATTTATTATCATTATTACTTAAGTTCTAAAAAATGATATATGACCAAAGTGATTAATATGTGTCGAATTAAAATTTATCTGTGAATCACACCCAATAAACATAGCCTACGATAGGGGGAGAGAGGGAGACGGTGTGTGAGAGAGAGAGCGATAGAGATAGCGAGAGAAAGGGGGAGTGCACACTAAGGAACAGAAGTTTGAGAGAGGTGTGTAAAGTTCTATTCATAGAATAACCACCTACTCTTAGAGAAAGAAGATATAATATATAAAATTACATATATGACCCTGCTTTATGGTGCTTTAATGTTTGGGCAAATTCTTGTACTTCCTGTTAAAAGTATTTAGATGAAGTGGTCTCTTCTTCAGGAACACTATTGACAGGCAAGGAAGTGGAGAAAAGCCAGATGTGTTGGATTTGATTCTTCTAGAACTCCATACATAACGCAAATATAGAATCACATCTTTAGCAAATGCGCTTCTAATGAGGCTATTGAAGAGCTAATTGCAGTCTTCTATTTAATAACCTTTTAGAATCATCATAATTGGCCCATATAGCCTGTTAGCAGAATTATTTTACTCATCTGCTCCTCTCAAATGTTGTCAAGGACAAGTAAGAACATCCTCGAAATCACTAGTCACCTCCCAGAATATTTCTTTAAAGTGCATCAAGTATATCCAAATCAGGCCTCTTTATTTATAACAATTGACCGATATATAGGAAAAAATTTATTTTTGGTGTTAGAGATGTAAATACATATGTATTGAGTGTACTTCATGTAAAAATTAGAGTTTACATAGTTAGAAATGTAAATATGTAATAACTGAATGGTATGTATATAAATTTTTATTAAAAAAATAATGTTTTTGTATTTTAAAGTCTCATTTTTAATCTCATCTAAGTCAAACTTTCAATATAAAATTTTTATTTTTCCTATCATTTTTTTAATGTGTTGATTTTGTTCGTTTCGCTTGAAATTGAATATAGTCTTTATATTACAAATATAATTATTATATTCAGCTTTTTTGTGTGGATTAAGTCTCAAGGACAACTTACAAGCAGGTTTAAAAATATATAAAATAGAAGATATTCTTAAAGAAGAATCTGTAAAACTAGTGGCAGTCTAAACGTTTGCCACGACCACCACTTTTATGCTAAAATGGTGGCAATTTAAACTGCCTCTGTAGACTGGGTTTTTCTCATCCGGTTCTACAACTGCTGCTTAAAGCATGCTTTATTAGCCAACCCTATATGACTGGGATGTCAAACTGATTGAACATATCAATCCGGTTCAGTTTTAGAACCTTGACAATTGATATGCGCCGCCTACTTAGATGGTTGGATGCAATTATAACGGATATTTGCTTGTCAATTCTTTATCTCCCCCCCCCCAAGCCCCGTTATAAATACCCGTTATATATATAAATACCCGTTATATAAATATATGTAACAGGTATTTGCTTGTCAATTCTATGCCCCCCCCTCCCCTTCCGAGTTTAGGGTATGGTATTCAAATTATAGCCTCATGAGGGATGCTCGGGGCTCATACCATAGCTTCCAAACATTCCTTTAGAAAAAAGATACATACTATATATATAAAAGTATGATTTCTATTGATGATTTAAATGATGTTTACATTTAATATAGGGAAGGGCAAGATTGTCTGCCCTAAAAAGAAGCAAAAAATTTGGAGTGGGATTTACATCCAAAAAAGTTTTAGAAAGAACGGAACCCCCCTTAGGTAGCCAATCAGCAAGCTGGTTTCCCTATATTGGGATATGGCTGACCATAAAGTGTATTTGGGAAGTTACCGACTTGATCTGTTTTATATAGTGGAGAAGGTTCCTGGTAGGATCAATATAGGAAGTCACAATATCAACAATGAGGTTGAGTCAGATTCCAGATGCAGACAGTCCCAATTGAGCTGCCTAACAATGTTAAAGGCACCAAGCATGGCTTTAGTTTCAAGGAGAGCTATGAAGTCAAAATACATCAATGAGAAATGGAGGATGAAAATGAAACTATTTTGCAAGATAAACCAGAATAGATAAATACTGAGGGTTCAAATTTTATTCAAGAAATTTTTGAGATTTTGGACACTATGAAAAATAATAATCCTCTGATTCCTTCAATAAAAAAACCTCCTTAACTTGAGATGAAAGTGCTTCCTACTCATTTGAACTACACTTATCTACAAAATTCATCTACATTACCTATAATAATATCCTTCGATTTAAATAAAGATCAAGAAGAAAGACTAATGGACACATTAAAAAATCATAAGAAAGCCTTTGGATGGACATTAGCTGATACAAAGGGAATTAGTCCTTCAATTTTTATGCATCAAATTTTAATGGAATATGATCATAAACCTAGGGCTGATCCTCGAAGGAGATTAAATCCTATGATGAAAGATGTTATGAAGAAAGAACATTTAAAATGGTTGGATGATGGGATTATTTATTCTATTTCTGATAGTGCTTGGGTTAGTCCTATTCATTGTGTTCCCAAGAAAGAGAGAATGACTGTAGTTGTAAACGAGTGGAACGAATTAATCCCAAAAAGACAAGTCACTAGTTGGTGCATTTGTAGTGTCCATTAGGAAGGATCACTTTTCTCTACCATTTCTAGACCAAATGTTCGATAAGCTAGCAGGGCATTGATCCGCCTTAAAATTACATATTTTTTATGCACATTATACTCAAATTTTAAGGATATTATGCTTTAATGAATGATAATTTTATGTTTTTGGTTACAGGTGCAGGAGAAAAAGTTTAAGAGTAAAAAGGAGAAAAAATACAACAAAAGGAGAAAAATGAGCTAAATTGAAGAAAAGTACCAAACCAACCGAACTAGCACCTAGGATTCAGGATCTCGTGCTTAGGTGCTAGATGTAGATATTGGCCGGCGCCTAGGCACGACAATTGGGTGCCTAGGCACCACAATTATTTTCTAGAAGATTCATTAAATGAAACCAAGTTTTCAAGAGATTTCTAAAGCAACCCTTGGTCATTTTCGGTGCTCTATAAATATGGATTAATTCTAAAGGCTAAGAGAGTCAAATATATAGAGTCTCATAGTGTGTGGTGTGTTAAGTGCGCGAGAAGTTTTCTTTGTGAGTCTTTGTTATTTCTAGAGTTTGTGAATATTGTAAGTGTTGTTGGAGTCACAGAAGTCAGAGAACTTCAAAAGAGTGCTTGGGGGAACATTCCAAATAAGTATTTATATCTTTGTCCTTAAGTCTTGTACTTTGGATTAGAGTTTTATAAACATGTTTTATTTTGTTATCCCCATGCTTCGTGAGTACTTTTCTTTCTTTCTCTTTGCAATATAAAGTAATTAAGTATGTGATTTTGATTTTGTATAGAACTTTTTTTATTTCTGAAAATTGTGATGATATTTAACTAGTCCTTCATTTACTTTACAAATTGGCCACTTGTTTTGTGAAAGCCTGTTGAGGATTGAGGGACTTATAGACTTTAAAGGGCTAAGATTTTGGATCTTTCCAAGTTAGAATGTGATATTTATAAGTCAAAAAATCTTAGCCCTTTTGGGTCTATAAGTTGCTCAATAGGTTTTAACAATACAAGTTGTCAATTTGTAAAGTAAATAAAAGACTGGTAAAAATATCATCATAATTTTTAGGAATAAAAGAAGTTCTAAAAAAATCAAAATCACTTACTTAATTACTTCATATTGCAAGGAGAAAGAAAGAAAACTACTCACAAAGCATGGAGATAACAAAACAAAACATATTTTTAAAACTCCAATCCAAATTACAAAAATTAAATACATAGATACAAATACTTTTTGGAATGTTCCCTCAATCACTTCTTTGAAGTTATCTGACTTCTTTGACTCCAACTACACTTACAAGGCTCACAAACTCCAGAAATAACAAAGACTCACAAAGCAAAGACTCACAAAGCAAACATTTCACACACTTAACACACTTACACATTTTGACACTTTAAGCAAACATTACACACACTTAACACACTTACACATTTTGACACTTTATAGATCTGACTCTCTTAGCTTCTTGGAATTAATCCATATTTATCGAGCTTCAAAAATGACCAAGGGTTGCTTTAGACATCTCTTCAAAATTCAGCCTCATTCAATGAATCTTCTAGAAAATAATCGTGGAGCCAAGGTGTCAAACCTTCGTGTCTAGGTGCCAGCCAATTTTTGCATCTGGCACCTATGCGCTAGATCCTGACTCCTACGTGCCTGATCCTAACACTTACATGCCCGATCCTGATGCCTAGGCACCAATTTGGCTAGTTTGGTATTTTTCTTCAATTTAGCCCATTTTGCTACTTTTTAATGTAATTTTACTCCTTTTTGCTCCTAAACTCTTTTTCTTACACCTGCAACCAAAAACATAAAAATACCCTTCATTAAAGCATAATGTCCTTAAAAATTGAGCATAAAATGTACATAAGAAATAGGGGGGCATAGAGAATCAATTTAAGCTCGGGCTAGGGTTAGAGCTCAATACCTTTGTTTGAGAGGCGTAGCCTCAATCAGATGGTTGGAGAAGCTTCAGAGGAGTCCAACGAGCCTTCAGAAGAGCTCCTTGGCTATGGTGAAATGTCTACATATGATTTTGATCAAAGCCGATTTTAGCTGTTGGTCTAGAGCTAGGTTAGAGGCTCTCTATTATGAGGCTTTTATGGGGGATCAACCTCTCTCACTCTGGGGATAGTGTGTGCACAAGTAATTGAACTTTGGTGGATTGTGGAGGTGTGGAGAAATCTGTCCTGGTTTTAGGGAAAATTTCAATGATGAAATTGGCCCTGAGTGGTGGGTATGGGTGGTGAGAGCAGAGGGATTTCACTTAGGAAGGTTTGAAGAAGTGATCCCGACATTCTCTATATAGATAGATGTCAAATGTGATGTATGTAATTGTATGAATAATTTCCTTAATAATTATTCTTAATTTGCAATACTGCAAAAAACTTGATCCAAAGGAAAGGCTGGGTAAATTTTTTGCTATGAAATAAATAAGAATGCAGTTATAATATTTCAATATGGGATACTACGCAAGTATACATATCATTATCAAGTAATATAAGACTTTCTGATTAAGTCTCGAATATCAAACCCATAGGAAGAATTAGATTTAAATAACAAAATATTTAGTAATATATATTCTTACTCAAACATAAGACGCTATTATAGAAATGAAAGTTTGATTATTTTTTTAATTTTTGATAATTGAAAATAAAGTGAGCAACTAATTACCTTAACTAAAATATTTGCAAGATGAAGGTAATATAGATAAATATATTTTTCCTTATCATGAATTAGTGATAAATATATAAATTATATTGTGGAAGTATGCTAAATGTGTTGTGCCAAATATGAGCAGTAATATTCTTTACGTAATATTCAGATGCTATAAAGAACATTGGCAAATCTATAGTTTTAATAGTCTTGAAGACCGGCTATCTTGAAGACGGGTAAGGTAGGGAAGATACTAGCTCTCACTCTAGAGTTCCGTCTTCTCTTTCCACATGGGGGCTAACATCTCATGTCAAAACCTAAAACTATAAATCAAATTGGGGGCTTTAGCCTGTCACTCTAAAGTCCTCTAATTTTACACCTTTGAAAATATATTTTCCTATTTATTTGCACTCAACCCAATGAACTAAATTCTCATTTATGAAACCAATATGTGATTCCAACCATTTGTTGACTAAGACAATACTATCTCAGATCTTACATGTTATCACAACAGGTTTTAACATCTTAATTGACCAGATCAAGAAGTAAATGAAGTGCAAGGTCTGCAAGGTCTTGAATCAGTTATAATAGGAATGAAAGTTCGATTCTACATCCTTCTTTTCACACAACTTCCTTTAAATATTTCATCACTTATCATTTTAAGAAAGAAAGTTGAGAAAATTGCTCGGAATTCATGGAGAAAACACAACCACACATGATTTAAAAGTAGAAATCAAGCATAAAAACAAGAAATCTAAATTAAAAATCAAGTGTAGTCACAAAGATAAACACTTGTCTCAAATTCTCTCCACCTAATGTCTTGAAGTTTCTTTGAATTCTCTTCCTTCTCTCACAATACAAACTAACACTCAAAATAAAATAAAATAAAAATAAAGGTGGACGACAGCGGCGACAGCGGCGATGGTGGTAAACTTTGGTGGATGGTTACTGGCCCCTTCTCTTGGAAAATCTAAGTCTTTTTCTTATAAAAATTTAAGGAGTGCCTTGGTGTTTCTTCAAAAAGGTGTCTCCATTCAATGAATCTTCTAGAAGTTGCCTCCTCATAAGCCAATTGAATGAATTTTTGTGTCCATGGGCTATTTCCCACGTTTTTATCAAGGGTTGCTTTAAACACATCTTCAAAGGTCTGCTCCAATTAAATATTTCTTCAAGTAACTAACTTTGGCGCTTAAGCGCGAGGTACTTGGCGCTCAGGTGCAGATCATCTATCGCTTAGGCGCCTGTTGACCTCATTTTTGGTTGAGGTTTAGTTCTTCTTCTTTAGTAGCCTAGGGTCTAGCCATATGACTTTTCCCGTTGACTATTCCTAGAAAACTAGTCATGGAACCCTCACCATTAGAAATTCTACCCTTCTCTTCTCAACTTGAAGTTCCACATATTGGTCTCAACCTCTAAGTACTTAGTAGGTGGGGTCACTATGAGGGAAACTCAAGATGAGTCACCCTTAGGATTGCTGGACCTTAGGGTTGACCTTGGGTGTTGGTCTGGAGCTAAGGCACTCACTACACTAATCTGCACCCACAATCGCTCACAACCT
>NW_018165379.1:541108-542654 GCF_001263595.1 Phalaenopsis equestris
GGGGGAGATCGAGCCGGACAGCGCTTCGGGACATAAACCGCGGGCCGAGTCAACAGCTACGTGGACGGCGGTGTCCAACCAGAGCGCGCCACGCATGCCTTCGGAGCTGCCTAGGATCTAGTCAGCACACGCATTTTAAATAGATAAATAAGGCTTTTTCCTATTTATTTAAATACCCTTAACTTAGAAAATACATAACTTTGTGTAGAAAAATCACAAAAATAAAATAAAAATACCCTCTTACTCCGTGAACAGAAGAAAATAATGTGGAATAACTTTCAAGTCAATTTGGTGCATATTTTATTTTTAATTAATTAAACACTGTTTTGAATCATTTGATTCTCCATGCATATTGACACTTCACCTTGGTTTGAAATTTTGACATGTTGTAGCTTCTATAAGCAGAAATATTCTCTGATTTTTTCAAAGTCAGAGGAGGTTCCTATATAGAGATCCATATTTTTCAAGTTATTTCACTTCATTTCCTTGAAATAATCATAGAAATTAGCATATTGATTATAAAATCCTAAGAAAATTTTTGAAGGTCCACCATGACTAGAGAAACCTTTGGAAATAATTTCATGGGTCAAGTCATTTAAAATGTCCTTAAATTTTACAAACAGTAAATCACTAAGATAATTAATTTTGGAAAATTTAAACATTTAAATGACTTGATTTTTTATCTCCACTATGATTTATGATCCAGAGAACTCATCATAAGAATTTCAAAATATTTTGAGTTAATTTAACAATTTAAATTGATTTTTAAAAATAAATACCACTCTTAACATTTAAATGATTTTTAAAAATAAAAATATAACTAAAAAAATTATGAAACATTGTTTTTTGAGTTCTCTGTGATAAGGGATATTTTATAAAAATAAAATAATATTTAAAATAAAAGCTTAATTTTTGGCCTATTTTAAATATTCAAAATAATTAAAAATTCATAAAAATAACAAAAATAATAAAACTCATGGAAATATTATAAATTGCTTCCTAATTACTTGAGAACAATTAGATTATTTTTCTTGATTTTATAAATAAAGATATTGAATTTTAAAGCTTAAAATAATTTTTAAAGGCTAAAAAATGAGTTTACACAAAAATAATTCCAATAAATCAAAGAAAAATCAGAAAATAAATAAAAAAAAATCAGAAAAATATAAAATTTGCTCCTCTGAGTTCTCTGACCTTAGGGAGATTTTTCAAAAATACAAAACTTAATCTAATTTTCACCCCCTTAAATATTTTTTTTTAAATAGCCCAGAACTTAAAATAATTCTAATAGATCACAGAGAATTTAAACAATTATAAAATTTTATCCAAAGGCTTATATGGTTTAGGTATACCTCCAGTAAAAATTTCAAGGGATTATAATTTACCTTGGTCAAGTTAGGAAATTTCTTTGAAAGATCCTATTTTTGCACCAAAATAATTATATAAATTAAATTAAATTTTAAAAAATCACATTTTCTCCTCTGATGTCTCAATTGACCCATGAATGAGGTAGGATAAAAATTTCAAAGTCATTTGAATTGAATTT
>NW_018165379.1:544827-563189 GCF_001263595.1 Phalaenopsis equestris
TTCCTTAGACTTAAACAACAAAGCCATAGGACCTCGAGGTTGCTTGCTTATGCAACGTAAATCCTCACCTTATCTTTAGGCCTTTGCATAGCTTTGCTATACAATATAAGCCCTAACTCGTCTTAGGATTTTGAGGTTGTCGTTTGTCACGACCTAAATCCTCACATCTTTCAGGCTATTTGTGTGAATGTTTCACCGAAATGTAAGCCCTAACTAATAAAATTAGCAGGATGAAACACCTAAATACTTCTCCTCAAAGCTGAAGCCAAACATTAGGATAGCTTGGGAAGTCACCGAGGTTCTCCTCTGGATCAATGGAAACCCCTAATTCTTCTTCCTTTGGATTATACAATAAAATGTTCCAATTTGTACCAATCCTCTTTCACACCTCTACGTCCGATTTCGTTGAAGAGTCCTACCCTTTGAAATTCCTTGAAGATAATATTTCCTGATTTTTATCGAGAGTCTTCTTAATTGACTTTGGTCATTTAGGATGTAGTTAACTATAGGGGCTTGCCCTTATAGGAAGCATGTCCGAACCCAGCTTAATATAAACCCTATTTAATCATTTATATTAAATAGGGGAACTTGTCAGCAAACACAAAGGTTTCACAGACCAAACGAACGTCATACTTTCCTTAGTTTATCTGATCGAGCCTCTTCCTCAATTCTTGTGTTTATCCTTCAGGATAGATACATGATTTGAGGTACAATGCTCTTTCATTTTAAACTAAAAAAAATATGGAGTCAGTTTGATTTCATACTTCAACGTCCTTCCGAAGCGGGCGACGGGATTTCAGTTTCGATGACCGACAGCTTCTTACGGGCAACTCCCCACAAACCAACACCCCGAAATAACGCCGACAGCGCCCTAGTTTATTTTTGCATATTTCTTAATTTTTTTTCCAAATTTGACCCTTTTTCACTCCTTTTAGCATTTTCATCCATTTTATTGTACCTCGAAGAAAAATACACAAATACCTTTCATTAAAGCACAATATCTCAAAAAAATAGGTATAAAAATGTGTATAAAAATACTATATATTTTAGGTGTATCAAAATCTATCAAACTTAAGATGTTACTTGTCCTCAAGTGACTTTTCAATATTTAAAAACCAACATAAGAAGATAAAGTACATGAGTTTCTTTAGGAGTTACCAAAATTTAGATTTAGAAATATAGTAGTCCAATTAAAAAAAATATTAGTAAATGATACCTACCTTAAGTTTAGAAATTTTTAATGTTAAGAAATTTGAAAATATGAGTTCCTATCAAATTTAGACATATTATAGATTTTCCAAATATAGAATTTAGGCATTTTATTATCTCCACTTAAAAAAATTTTATTAAGCATATTTTTATTTACTATATTATATCCTTAAGCTTAAGCATTTGCAAGAATTATACTTTAAAAAGATCAGATGTAGAACCAATTTTTGATTAGGCACTAATCCTTAAGCTTCTCCTCCATTTTCTTCTTCTTTTTCTTTTTCTTTTTCTTTTTCTTTTTCAGGCAATGATTACTATATCTGGGTAGGCCTTTAATGATTTTGAATTCCACTCTTCATTTCCTATTGCAAAGAGTTGATAATTTTCTTGTACTTAAAAAAAACATAATAATATTTTTGAAAATTAATTTCAATAAAAGAAATTAAGTTCTGAAAATAAAAAGGTCTACATTTTTAAATTTATCAAAAATACAAATTTTTTTACTAAAGATAGCTACATTATATTTAGCATTTTCCACACTAAAATTTTTTAACTTTAAGTTTTTCTTAATTTTTAACTCTTAGTTTTTCTTTATTATTATAATTTTAACTAAATTTTCTTACTCATTTGTGAAATCAAAAATATAACTTCATATACATAATTATTTTTCAAGTCAAAATCAAATTTATTTTAAATACATGTGGGAACAAATAAACTTTCAAGTTTCTTTAAAATTTTCCATCCCCCTCCCCAAACTTAATTTTTTAACAGAAATAAAACATTTAGCATCAAATATAAATAAGCACGAATGAAAACAAACTATGCATGCTTGCAGGAATTTTCATATTTTAAACATGCAAGTACAAAAATTAAAAATAGGAGTAAAAATTTAATTTGATCAAAATTTTATAATTATTTAACATACAGACATTCATAAGACTTCTATGCAATGGAGTATAACTGAAAAGCAAATAAACATACTAGCAAACATACATGATTACAACATAAAGAAAAATAATTGGTAGTAAATTGAAAATTTTAAACATGCAGCTTAAAGTGACAAGTTAGCTAAATTCTAAACCTTTCTAAGATTCTAGAATTAAGTTTAACAAATAATAACTAAATATACAAAATAACAAAATTAAAATAATTACTACCACTAAAACATTCTAACAACACTCAAATACAAATACATCACAGAAGGTTTACTAAGCAAAACACAACATAACAAAAACTTGCAGTCTCAATACTCTTAACTGAACTCAACAAAAAATGTACAGAATACCTAAACCATCCATAGTTCATAATAACAGATAAATAGAAAACAACATAAAATAGGAAACAAAACTATAAATCTAAAAAATCATCATCTTTCTCATCACTATCATCACTAAGTCAAGCAGCTGTAGGCCCATATGATGGATATCTAGGGTACTGAGGAAATACTAGATCTCGGTTACCTCTATTGAGATGCTCCATAGTTGCGTTGTATTCCTCCACATAATCACTTCTTCTTCTCATATAACCATCCATATGCTCTGCAAAATGCTCTAAGTTTGCCATTTTTTCATTGGTATAAATAACATTATTTAATATTCTTTCCATAAGCTGTGACTGAGTATCATAACCAAAAGTCTGACCCCGTGATGTAGAAGCATGTGAAGTAGAGGCTCATGAAGTAGAGGCAGCAAAACTACTAGAGAATCCACCCTTCCAACCAAAAATAGAATGTTGTGAATAAGTCTTTGTTGGCACTAAAAAGTTGAGGAGTTGCCCGTTGGAAGCAATCGGCCGCCGGAATCGAAATCTTGTTGCCCGCTTCGGAAGGACATTTAATATATATATATATATATATAGTTTAGAAAAATATGAAATCAAATTGAATCCCAAAAGATAAACACAAGATTTGAGGGTGAGACTCGATCAAACAAACTGAGAAATATAAGACATTTATTTAGTATGCGAAAACAATTTTATTTGTCGAGAAGTTCCCCTATTTAATACAAAGACTTAAATAGGGTTTATATTAAGCCGGGTTCGGAAAAAGCTTCCTATAAGGGAAAGCCCCTATAGTTAATTACATCTTAGATAATCGAAGTCACCTAAGAATGAGATCATTTTATTTGCATACAATATGCTCTATTTAATATGAAGAATTAAATAGGATTTATTTTAAGCTGAGTTCAGACAAGCTTCCTACATGGGCAATCCCCTATAATTAATTACATCTTTAATGAATGAAGTCATCTAAGAAAACTCTTGATAAAAATCAGGGAATATCATCTTCAAAGAGTTCAAAAGGATTATAATTTGCCAACAAAATCAGACAAAGAGGTATGAAATGGGAATGGCTTAAATTTGGAACATTTTATTGTAGAATCCAATGAAGGAAGAACTAAGGGATGTCAGAGATCCAGAGGAGATCCTCAGTGACTTCTCTGTCTATCTTATTATTTGGCTTAGTTTTGAGGAGAAATATTTGAATGTTTCTTTATGCAAATTTTATTAGTTAGGGTTTACATTCGTGTGAAACAATCACACAAATAACTTGGAAGATGTAAGAATTTAGGTCATGACGAACGAAAACCTCAAAATCCTAAAATGATTTAGGGCTTATATTGTACAACAGAGCTGTACAAAGGCCTAAAGATAAGGTGTGGATTTAGGTTGCATAAGCAAACAACCTTGAAATCCTATGGCTTGGTTGTTTAATTCTAAGGAAGGAATGGGTTTAGCTAGGGAAGACATTTTTTGCTGTTGAAGATGGTCACGCTACCCACAATGCTAGCTCCAAGTTCCTCGTTGTGGCAAGTTTAAGTTTTCTAGTGTGTCAAGTTATGATGTCAAATCAGATGGCCTTATGGTTGTAGTTCCTTAAAAAATTTATGGGGGCGTGTTAAAGTTGATTAGAGGGACACCGGTTATGATCCTAAGGTTCCCTCGTTCCGGTACCACTATTTTCTATGAGTTTCACTTAGTTCAAATGAATTTGCTAAACTTAATTTAATGTGTTCCATACTTTCATTTTGATTGTGGGAAGCATCGTTAGCAACCGTAGGTTACCTCCTTTGAGGGATTCCCGATCGTCTGATAGAGACATCTTAATTTAGTTGTAGTTGTTATTTTTGTGATGTTTGTGATTAAATTTTGAGTTGTTTTATATTTTAAATATTATGGCGATGAATTTTATTTTTGTTGATTTTTAGTTTTGATTTTGGTTAATTTTGATTTTGTGGCTATCCTAATAGTTTTGGTTTTGATGCAAGGTGATTGACCAAAGAAAAATATGTTGAGATTTTCATACCTATTTTATACTAATATTGATGATATTACACTTTAAAGAAGGGTATTTTTGATATTTTGTTACAGGTATGTTGAATTATGGTCATTGGAGCAAAAAGATGCAAAAGGAGCGAATTTAGAGTGAAAATGACCAAAATATGAAGATTTGAACTACGGCGCCGATGGCGGATTTTTTCCGAGAGTTCAAAATCAATTATTCTAACAGGCCACCGACGGCGCCCTCGAGGCCGCTGATGGCGAGATCGACGGTTATCTCAACAGGTGCATTGAATGTGGACAATTTTTTAGGGGATGCTTAGGCAACTCTTGGGAAAACTCTTCTACAACTTTAAGAGAAACTTTTGGCCAAAAATTGAGAAGTCCAGTAGAGTGTAGAGAGTTTAATTTAGGGTTAGATTGTGAGAAATTCTTTGAGAGATTGTAAGAGTGGAGGGAAAGTGAGAGATTTCTTCCTCCTTGCCGGTTCAAAGAAGAATTCTGTGTGTTGTAAAGAAAGGAAGAGATTCAGAGGAACTTCGAGGAGTTTGTTTGAGGAGGAATTAGAGATAAGTGGTATTTACTTATTGAAGTTTGCATGCCTTTGCTTTTATATATAAATTTTGAGTTTTTTCGTATCTTCCCCATGAGTCTGAGTAGTTTTCTCTGTCTTTCTCCTTGTCTTGAGATTTTGTGAAATGGTGATTTGAATTGGTTGAGCCTTGAGAATGTTAAAGAAGTTGTGATGATCTTTTAAGTTCGATCTTAATTTACTTTCAATCTGGCCAATTGATTTGTTAAAATATATTGAGTTTTACAACGAAAGTGAAGATTACATCCAAGATTCACGGAGGTCAAATTCCTCGAAAGTTGGGTGCAAATAAATCGAGAAATAAAATTATCGGGCGTAGAATTGGAGATTTTAGAGTGACAGACTAAAATACTCAACTTGGTCCTATCGTTTGGGTGCTGAAGTGTAGATGTTAGCCCTTAGGCGAGGGGAACATTGGAGCTCCAAAGTGAGAGCCAGTATCCTCCCAGCCTAGCCGCAGATTCAGTAACCAAGCATAGGATTAGTCAATGTTCTTTATGCCTAGACCAAATGGTAAAGAATAGGTATGCTCCTATTTGGCACAATCCAATTTAAATTAATTCACTTTATCCATTTACTTTAATTTCCTGACAAGGAGAATGATGCTTTCTTGTATATTGAACTTCACATTATAAACTTTATTAGTAGAATTAGTCATTTAAGAGTTATTAAAATTACATATTTATTTCAATTGCCTATTAGTGACAGATAAACTATTTGAACTATATTGTTGTGATTAAGTATTAATTTTCTAAAATCTTAGTTCATAGCCTCTAATATTACTCCCTGTGGGATCGATATCAAGGACTCCATTAGATCCCTGTACTACTTGAGCAATACGTATACTTGCGTTGATAAGTGTGACTTTACAATTATTGAATATTTTCTACACATCTTTATTGAATCTATCACCACTGTCAAGTTTTTGGCGCCGTTGCCGGGGAATTAAATCTTCTAGCAACAGTATCAAATTCTTGTATTTTTAAGCATATATAAAGTGAATGTCAAGTTTTTGAATGTCAAGTTTTTGGCGCTGCAAGTTTTTGGCGCTGTTGCCGGGGAGTAAATTATCTAGCAGAAGTATAAAATTCTTGTAATTTTAAGCATATATAAAGTCACTATCAGTGACATCATTGTTTAAAATGCAAGTTTGTATTTTGGTTATACATGCAGGTGAGTAAGTACAGTAACGTACTAAGAAAATGTATGGGAAACCAAAAATGTAGGTAAATAAATCACAATAAAAGTGTACCTGGATGGTCTTCCCGTCATCTTCAACTGCAACTCAAAATGCATGTAAGGGCATTTTATATAAAGAGAAAAAAATAATGTTCCTAGATTATATCTTTGCGAGTCCTTATTAGTTTGATTAAGGATAATTTTATTAAGCAAAACATATCAAGTTTAGTAGACCTCTGAGGTATCCAATAGGTCAGGAGAGAAAGGCATGTCCATGCTTTCCCCTCACCGCCTGGTGAAATGTCTCGAGCTCTTTTAAACTTATTATGTTGCTTAATAATCTATCCTATAAATATTCTTAGTGTTCAATGAACAGTGATGTTTCAATTATCCCTAAGAGTAGGGTAATTATCATTTATCATTCAATTTGAGAATTATGCAGGTGAAGACCCTTAAAGAAGCAAGTTAGTGTTATTAAGACACTTTGCCAATTTTGGTTTTAACTTGAGCTTGTACTATTTCAAAGGAGTTCAATTTTTATTCACTTTTCTAAAATTTGTTTAACCAAATTTGATTTAGCTTAAGTCACCACCAAGCCCTTAAGATTCTGATGGATGTCTTAGTTATTTTGAAAGAGATTAAATTTTAAGTGACAATAATTTATCATCAAAACATTTGAATGTAACGTGAACACCAGATAGGGGTATTAAATTAGTGAGTTATTAACACCCAAAACTATACCCCTAAGTCTAGGATCATTCAATTTGGTAGACTTCCAAATTTTAATAATCTAGGAAATTTTAAATTTTTTCCTTTTACTTGAAAAAAGTGAGATTAGTTTCTACCAATTATTCCTTTGTGTTTCAATCATCCAAATATGTTAATTAGGATCAAAGATTGTCCATTTCCCTTTGTTAAATTAAGCCTAAATGTTAATTAAGCTAAATTTCTAAAACTACACTTTTGCCCCTAAGGCTCTATCACTTCATAATTTATCAAATTTAATTTAAATGACTTTAGAACTTTTATCCAACCTCACTCATGGGTCAATTGAAATATTAGAGGAGAAAATGTGATTTTTCAAATTTTAATTGAATTTATCTAATTATTTATATGCAAGAATAAGATTTTTTCAAAGAAAATTCCATAACTTGAACAAAGCAAAGCCTAATCACTTCAAATTTTTACTAGAGGTAGAGTTAGACTAGTGAACCACTTGAACCAAATTTCAAGAATTTTTAATTTCAATTTGAATTATTAAAATTATTCTAAGTTCTAAAGCATTAATTAATTATAAAATGTTTTTAATGTGGAAAATTAAGTTTTATATTTTATTTAAGTTTTATATTTTATTAAATCTTATATTTTATTAAATCTCTCTGAGGTTAAGAAACCTAGAGAAACAAATTTTACATTTTTCTAGTCTTTTTGGAATTATTATAATTTTTTAAGTGAAAGATTAAGAAAAAATCATTTTATAGCCTTTAAAAATTATTTTAAGCTTTAAAATTTAATATCTTCACTTAGAAAATTAGGAAAAATATTCCAATTGTTTCTAAGTGCTTAGGAAATAATTTAAAAAATTTCCATGAATTTGACTAATTTTGTGATTTTTATTAATTTTTAATAACTTAAACATTCAAATTAGGCTTAAAAATGAAGTTTTTATTTTGTTTACAATTTTATTTTTAGAAAATTCCTCTAATCATAGAGAACTCTCAAAACCAATTCTTATGATTTTTTTTAGTTATATTTTAATTATTAAAAATCATTTTAATATCAAAATGTCATTTAACTTAAAAAAAAATCAATTTGAGTTGTCAAATGAGCTCCAAATATTTTAAAAATTTTATGGGGAGTTTTTTGAACTTTAAATCATAGTATAGAGTCAAAATCAAGTCATTTAGATGTTTATTTTTTCCAAATTAATTTTTTTTGTGTTTTAGGGTTTTTTCCAAATTAGGTGTGTTCTTAAGGACTTAACTTATGAAAAAAATTCCAAAGGGTTCTCTAGTCACAGTAAACCTTCTAAAATTTTCTTGGATTTTTCTAAAAAATATATAAATTATTATGATTAATTTATGCAAATAATAGACACAAACTTGAAAAATATGGATCTCTGTCTAGAGGTCTTCTCTGACTTTGGAAAAATTTAAGAATATCCCCCATGTCAAAGGCAACAACATGCCAAAATATCAAGCCATGGTGAATTTTTTACATGCATGGAGAGTTAAAATACTCAAATCATTATTTAATTAATTAAAAAAAAATATTCATCAAATAAACTTCAAACCATTTCCACATTGTTTTCCTCTATTTGCTGAGCACTAGGATATTTTTATTTTTATTTTGTAATTTTTCTACACTAAGATATAGATTTTTGAAATTAAGGACCATTTTCTGAATTATTTAAATCCCTATTTTTCTACTTAAACACGCGACACCACGTCATCCTTGGCGTCTCCGAAGCTCCATGCGGCGTCTTCTGGTTTGGCGCCTCCATCTGAGTTTGCTCGCGCTTTATGGACCACACTCCCATCCATTGCAATCAGTGCCATCCATTTGATACACGCGCGATCCAACGGTTGTCGGTCATCATCCCCAAATCGGCTAACCCAAGAACCATTCACACTAAAACCTTAAGATCTCCCTGTAGACTCAACTAAATCTCCTCGGGTTTTATCCTATGGACTTGTCTAAAGGAGATGAACACATCCATACGGTAAACATGCCATTAAATCAACTCTAATCAAATAGAGAATGAAAATAGGCTCGGGAAGAGGGGGAGTTCAATACCTTTGCTCTGAGAAGGGAAGCTTCAATCAGAGGTGCTTGTCACATTTGTGGAGGTCCAAGGAGGCTAGGGATTGAGCCTCTGATCGTGGTGAAAAACCCTCGAATTTGGGTGTTAATCAAATTCTAGTGTAGAGGCTCTCTGTGAGGGGAGTTTGATGGTGCTTTCTTGTATTTCATTGTGGTAAAGGTGTGGGTGAGTTTAATTTGATTTTTGTGCGCTGTGGAGGTGTGGATAGTTTTTTCTTGTCTCCGGAAAGGATTTAGGCTCAGAAATTGAACTCCGACAAGGGGAATTAAGGAAAGGGAGTGGTTAGGTTGCACTGAGGTCTCAAAGAGGCTATGGGAGCAATTTAGAGGAGTCTCCTTGAGAAGATTTCAGCACCTCTCTCTTGGCCATGAAGGGGCCATTTTATAGCCATGGCCAGAGAGGGGAGCTCAGGGCCTGGTCATGGGTGCCAAATGTCTGCCCAGGTGGTGGGCTAAAAAGCTCTAATGTTTGATTTTCATGAGCTGGCCCCTAGGGTTAATATTGGGTTTGATTCAAGGGTGGTGGCTCTTGGTTTGGCCATTTTCCAACCACCAAGGTGGCTGGCCGGTTAATGATACCAAAGAGTGGTCACCTCTTGGTTCAGTAAGGTCAGAGGGTGGCTAATGATGGTTAACTCCTTATGAAAATAAATGATGGAGGAGATTTTGTGATTAAGGACTAAAAAAAGGAATGAATCCCTTAATTTGGGGATCCATTGGTCCATAGCATGCTTTGGTAGATTTAGGGTGGTTTAGCTTGGTCCTTAAGAGGAGCTTAATGGTTGTGGAGTCATAAAGTTGGTTGCTTTAAGGTGGCTAGGCCAATTTTGCTGCATGTGTTCATGTGAGCCAAAATGGCTAGATGTTGGGTTTAGGTTAGGCTAGCCATGTAAATTAGCACAAATGATTGATCAACATTGTGTGCATGATTTTAATGAAGATTTTTGGTGAAGGATTGAAATGATTTTAAGTTCAATTGGGGGTTCAATTTGAAGGATTTTGGAATTTTGGTCACTTTGGCCATGTTGGGCTAGACTTGGGTCGGGCTAGACTTGGGTCTAGATTGAGATTGGGTTAGCCTTGGGATAAGTTAAAATGGATTATTGAAAATGGTCAATAGGAATGTCATGAAGAGTTTTAAACATAAATTGTGTGCCAATTATCAATTTGGTGTAATCAATTTGGTGGAATTTTGAGGTATGACCAATTTGGGGCAAAATTGAGGATTCTTGGAGTTGAGTCAAAATTAAATTAAATTGAGGCTTCTAAAAGGCCAATTAAAGGTCAAGTTTGATGTGTAGGATTTTTATGAAGAGTTTTCAACACAAATTGTAGCAAATTGAGTAGGCTATGGGGTTCAATTTGTTGATATTAAGTCATGTAGCCAAAATTGGGGGTTTGAACTATCTCAAAGTTGGGCTCAAAGCATGGCCTAATTGAGCTTGGATTTAGTTTAAATTGATCATATAAGAGGTGAATTTGAGTTCAGGATTGAAATTGGGGGAAATTAGGACCAAATTGATGGACATTTAAGGTAAATTTGGGGAAATTGGGCCTTTAAAGGTAATTTGGGGGTTTTTGTCAACATGATCAAATTGGTCAAATTGGGTCCAGTTGAGGGGTCCAAATGGGTTTTAGAGACATTTGGAGTGATTTTGGATGCTTTGGGAAAGTTTGGGATGCCAAGGGTATTTTTGTAAGTTTGGCAAATTTGGGGGTATTTTGGTAATTTTGGAGGGGGGCATTTTGGTAAATTTGGCATTTTTCTGTAGTTTTGGGTAATTTGGGTATTTTGAAAAGGTTTGAAATCATTTTTGGACAAATTTGGATATTTTTGGTGAATTTGAAAATTTTGGAAATTTTGGCCAAAATTAGGGCTCCAAGGGTATCTAGGTAATTTGGGGGATTTTGGGGCAAAAGGCCAAGTTGGATATTTTGGTAGAATTGGGGAATAGAATTGAGGTGACAACCACTCTATATGATACATGAACCAACGAAATCCCCATTTGGGTCCTTTATGTACTGGTCTTAGCTAAACCCTAGCCTAGAGCTAGTGGGTTTAGGGGACCATCCACATGAGTCTCCCAAAAGATCAAGGGATCAAAGTCAACAAATACTTGGTTTAGGGTTGTGAGGGATTGTGAGTGAGAGTGAGTGTAGTGAGTGAGAGTGAGTGCGTTAGCCTCAACACCCAGGGTCAACCCTAAGGTCAAACAGTCCTATGGGGACTCATCTTGGGCTCCCCCATACTGACCCCACCTACTAAGTGCTAGAAGTTAGGACCAATATGCAGAGCTTCAAGTTGAGCAAAGAGGAGTGTAGAATCTCTAATTGTGAGGGTTCCTTTTCTATTTTTCTAGGAATAGTCAACAAGAAAGTCCTATGGCAAGAACTTAGGCTACTAAAGAGGAAAACTAAACCTCATCCAAAAGTAAGGTCAACAGTCTTCACATTCACACTGGTAAATATGCTTCAATGGCTGTAAGATCTCCTCCAAGTTGTCATATATAACACCAGCCTGCTCACATAATGAAAAGATCAATGATGAAATCTCAAACCTGCGCGTAAGCGAAAATTGGAGCTTTTCGGACAAAAAATTCACTAAAAATCGTTCATGAACCAGTTTTCGTGAACCAGCGCGTAAGCAAGAAGGGTTCAGTGCTTAGGTGCCAGTCTATCTATTTAGGTAGCGCTTAAGCGCAGGTTTTGGCGCTTAGGCGCCAGTACACAAATTTCTTTTTTTCGATTTAAGTGAAATGCACTTCTGACCTATGTCAACCAACCCTCTATGGTCTTAAAACGCTGTATGTACTATTTTCTTCCTCTTATCTCTTCTTTTACTCAAGTTTCACCAATCTTGGCTAATTTGATTCAATACTAAATTACACAAAATTTCACACAAATAAAACACTTATATTAATTCACAAATGATTACAAACACTTTTGAATGCATAAATTCTCAATCCAAATAGTCTCATATGAGAAAATTCGTAACACAAAATACTAGGTCTTAATAACATAAAACACACATTAAAACACACTTAACGTAAACAAATACTAAACACATAAATAAAAAATCACAAACTTAATTCCACTCTCTAGTTGATGGAACAAATTCTGGCCTTCGTTAGTATCTCTCTGAAAGCACAGAAGATGATTAATAACTCTGATTGAATCTTTTTCAATCCACTAATTCTTCAGATACATAGCCTTATCTGCTTCTTCTATAAAACTAGTATAGTTAAACTGCATCTTTAATTGCCATCCCAAATGTTCCAAATGTGCATTAACTTCCATCACTTTCACTTCAATTGAAGCCACATTAGCCTCAATCCTCGTGATTTTCTCTGTTATTCTTTCGATATTAACGGTTAGGAAACTGTTATACAACTCTTGCACACTCTAACTAATAAACTTCTTTCTCATTACTTCCTCCTTCTTAAAATCATCCTCATAAGAAAACATTTTTCAAAATTCTCTCTTTTCACTAAGAATTTAAGGGTTAAATGAAGGTGTGGTGAGATTTCTACTCATACCCCTCTATTTATAGGCTCTAAACCTCTCCCATAACTCCTAGGAATGTCTTAGAACTGCTCTTACACGTTCAAGCCAACCAATTCACGGTTAGAACTTCTAGATACCAAATTTTCACATGTTTTTTAACTGTCGCGCTTAAGCGCCAGATTTTAGCGCTTAAGCGCCAATGCTTAATTTAGCACAGGTCAACTTAATGTCCAAACATTTGTTCTAACATTTCTAAGTCATCTTTTATGGTCTTAGAATAATCACTAACTCATTATATGGTCAAAATACTACCAAAATTTTCTAATTCACACACAACAACATAACAATAAAAAACAAACACATAGATAACTATGGGGTGCCTCCCACAGAGCGCTTGGTTTAACATCATTAGCCCAACGTAACCAGTGCTTATTCTGGTTGACTTAACATTAGAAAATCATTTAATTTAAGTTGGTCACCTAAAAAGTAGGATTTCAGCCTGTGACCATTCACTTTGAATATTTTATGAGTTTTAGGATTTTTAATATCCATAGATCCATAAGGATAAACTTTCATCACAACAAATGGGCTCATCCACCTGGACTTAAGTTGCCTGTAAATAATCTTAAACATGCATTGTAAAGCAAAACTTGTTGCCCTGGCTAAAATTTTTTAGTTAGAATTCTCCGATCATGCCACATCTTCATCTTTTTTGTGTAAATCTTAGCACTTTCATAAGATTTATTCCTTATCTCTTCAAGCTTATTTAATTGCAATTTTCTTTTCTCACCAACATCTTTCAAATTGTAATTAAATTCCTTAATCGCCCAATATGATTTATGTTCAATTTTAACTGGTAAGTGACACACTTTCCCAAATATTAGCCTATGTGGGTACATTCCTAGAGGAGTTTTGTATGCAGTCCTCTAAGCCCATGAAGCATAGTGAACTTTAGCTAACAAATCCATTTGAGTTGGATTTATAGATTTTTCCAATATTCTTTTAATTTCATGATTGGATAATTCAACCAAACCACTTGTCTACGAATGATAAACAATAGTAATTCTATGTTTAATATGATATTTATTTAATAATTTCTCCATTATTGTATTTCTAAAATAATATCCCCCGTCAACTATGATTACTCTTGCCATCCCAAATCTACAAAATATATTCATTCTTAAAAACTTTGCAACACTTTGAGCATCACATTGAGGTAAAGCAACTTCTATCCATTTGGATACATAATTTTTTGCTAACAATATATATAAATTTCTGAAAGATGGTATAAATGGTCATATGAAATCTAATCCCCAAAAATCAAATATCTCAACAATCAAATATCTCAACAGGGGCATCTCATTCCTCCTAGAAATATTGTCTGCTCATTGACATCAATCACAAGTTTTAATTTAAGCATTAACATCTCTAAAGATTGAAGGTCAATAAAATCCAGATTATAAAATTTTGTATGTTGTTTTATCAACACCAAAATATCCCCCAAAATCAGAATTATAATATTTTGGATAATTTCATAAGTTTCTCTTAAAGGCACACATCTTCGAATAATAAGATCCTTTCCTTTTTTATATAAAAATGGGTCATCCCAAAAATAAGTCTTAGTTTCAGATATAAACTTCCTATTTTGTTGGTATGTCATTCCATATGGTATAATAACACTAACAATGAAGTTCACAATGTCAGCATACCATGGAACATGCCACTCATTAATATTGACCAATTTTATATCTAGAAAATGTTTTGTAATTTCTTTTTCAAAATAGAGTGGTTTTTCTAATTCAAGCCTGGACAAATGATCAGCAATTTGATTCACAACACCATTCCTATCTACTATTTCAAAGTAAAGTTCTTGCAAAAGAAGAATCCTCTTATCAATCTTGGTTTTGCATTCTTCTTTTTCATTAAATATTTAATAGCAGAATGATCTCTGTATGCACTATACATTTAGTTCCAATTAAGTTTGATCTAAATTTATCAAAAGTATATATTAGTGCTAATAACTCTTTCTCAGTTGTGGTATAATTAACTTGAGCTTCATTAAGAGTTCTACTAGCATAGTAGATAACTTTGAAATTCTTATCATGATTTTGTCCTAAAACAGCTCCAATAACATAATCACTAGCATAACACATTAATTCAAATGGTTTTTCTCAATCTTGTGAAATAATAATTGGTGCAGTGAATATTTTTTCTTTTAATAAATCAAAAGCTTTTAGACACTCTTCATCAAAATTAAAAATTACATATTCTTCAAGTAATTGGCAAAGAGGCTTCGCAATTTTTGAAAGGTCTTTAATATATCGCGTGTAGAATCCAACATGTCCTAAAAACTTTTAATCTTCTTTACACTTGTTCGGTAAAGTAAATTAGTGATCACTTGAATTTTTACTTTTAATCTTCTTTACACTTGTTGGGTAAAGTAAATTAGTGATCACTTGAATTCTTACAAGGTCTACTTCTATACCATTTTCTGAAATTTGATGTACAAGGACTACTTCTATTCCATTTTCTGAAATTTGATGTCCCAAAACTATTCCTCTTGCTACCATAAATTGACATTTTTCTCAATTAAGGACTAATTTTGTTTCTTCACAACGCTTAAGAACGTTTGATAAATGTTCTAACCGTAAGTCAAATGAAGTTCCAAACACTGAAAAATCATCCATAGAAATTTCAATCCCTTATTCAATTAAATCACAAAAAATAGTCATCATACATCTTTGAAATGTAATAGGTGCATTACATAAACCAAAGGGCATTCTTCTAAAAGAAAATGTACCATAAGGTCTGGCAAAATTTGTTTTCTCTTGATCCTTAGAAGCTATTATATTTGGTGATAACCAGTATATCCATCCAGAAAATAAAAGAATTTATGCCCAGCTAGTTTATCCAGCATTTGATCTAGAAAGGGTAGTGGAAAATGATTTTTTCTTGTGGTGAGATTTAATTTTATATAATCAATGCATATTAGCCATCCCGTGACTTGTCTTGTTGGTATTAACTCATTTATGTTCATTCAAAGTCACAATCACTCCTCCTTTCTTACGAACATAGTGAATTATACTAACCCATGCACTATCTGAAATAGGGTAGATAATTCCAACATCTAACCACTTTAAAATTTCTTTTTTAACAACTTCTTTCATAACAGGATTCAATCTCCTTTGAGGATCAGCTCTGGGTTTGTAGTTCTTTTCCATATGAATTCTATGCATACAAATTGAAGGGCTGATTCCTTTTATATCAGCAATTGTCTGTCCAAAGGCTTTCTTATAGCTCTTTAAAATGTTCATCAAACTCTCTTCTTCTTCTATAGTTAACTTTGAGGAAATTATGACAGGTAATGTTGAGAAATCACCTAAAAAGGCATACTTCAAATATTCAGGAAGCAACTTCAACTCAAGTTCAGGAGGTTTTTCAATTGATGGACAAAAAGATGTATCTTTTTCTCTGTTGTGTCCAAAACCTCAAAACCTTCTCGAACATAATTTGAATCTTCCTTATATAAATCTTCATATTGATCTAATTTCTCTTCTTACTCGTGTTCCAAATTTTCATCTCAAATTTCTCTTCATAAGTTGTTTTGAAACGACATTCACTTAGATATCTTATATCATCCATTCAATAGCATTCATCATCTTTATCTTGTGCAGGGTACTCCATTGATTGAGAAATATTAAATGTAACAGTTTGATCATTGACGAGCATAGTTAATTCTCCTTTTAAATATTAAATGTAACAGTTTGATCATTGATGAGCATAGTTAATTCTCCTTTCTGTACATCTATCATTTCTCTTCCTGTGCCTAGGAAATGTCTCCCCAAAATAATAAGTATCTCCTTATCTTCCTCGTTGTCTAGCACAATAAAATTAACAGGAAAGATAAATTGATCCACTTTCACTAGGACATTATCTATAACTCCATGTTATTAATCCATCTGCTAATTACAGAGTTACAGTAGTCAGGGTTATTTCTCCTAATCCCAATCTTTTAAATATTGATAATGTCATAAGGTTGATTATTGCTCCTCAATCACATAAAATATTCCCATAAAATCTGTCTCCTATTGTACATGGAATTGTAAAGTGATCCCGATAATTTGTATATGTAAGGATTTATAAAGTTGACATCACTACTTGAAGATTTTAATCCCCGACAACGACGCAAAAAACTTGATCCCTAAAGAATTAATTGTTATGCACAGCATAACAATAGTTCTGCTGGTATTTTTCGTTTATATTTCCTTATTTAGCAACAAAACCAAAAATTTGATTCTGAAGAAAAATAAGAATTTAACTTTTTAAATTATATATTTATTTATATTGGGATACTACGCAAGTACACGTATCGTTATCAAGTAATATAGGACTTTTTGATTAAGACCTGAATATCGAACCCACAGGAAAGATTATGCAATATGCACTTTTTAGAAAGTTTTTCTATTTTAAAAAAAATAATTAAAATGTAACAAATAAAAATGATTTTTGCAGGAATTTAAAATGTAAACATTTTTAGTAATTTTGATATTTTAACTAAACAGTAACAACTTAAAAAAATAACTAAAGTTTTTGTAGAAGAAAAATACTTAATATGAAAATATCTTTTTTCTTATCATGAATCAGTAATAAGTATAGGAATTCTGTTGTGAAAATATGCAAATTGTGTTGTGCTAAATAGGAGCAATAATGTTCTTTATCCTTACTAATGATGCTATAAAGAACATTGGCTAATTTAAAGTTTGAATAGTTCTAAAGACCAGCTAGGCAGGAAAGATATTAGCTCTCACTCTAGAGTTCCCTCAATTCCCTCCACCTGGGGGCTAACCTTCTCGTATCAGAGCCTAAAACAGTAACCAAGTTTGGGGCTTTAACCTGCCACTTTAAAGTCCTCTAACTCTACACTCATCAATGAATATTTCCTTATTTATTTGCACTCAATCATATGAACTACATTCTCATTCATACAACCTCATAAGATTCTTTCCAATTGTTGACTGAGACAATACCAGCCCGGTTCTTACATGTTCTCACAATAAATTTTAACATCAGGATTGGTCAAATCAAGAAGTAAATGAAGTGCATGGATATAAATCATCACAACTTCTTCCAACATTAAAGATCAATACTCTCCACAAATTCCATCCAAAACTTAATTACTTATCATTTTAAGAAGAAAGATAAAGAAAACTGCTCAGAAACCATGGAGAAAACAAAACCACACTTTAGTTTAAAAGAAGAAGTCATTGTCAAACCAACAACAAGTCTCGATTAAAACCAAAAGTAGTCTAAAACAAAAAGATAAAAACTTATCTCAAGTCCTTCACCAAACTCTTGAAGTTCCTTTAAATCTCTTCTCTTTTACAATCACTCAAAACAAAATAACAAAAAGGATAAAGTAAAATAAAAAGTGGTTTATGAAAATCTCTCTAAACTAACTCCCCAGAACATAACTTTCAAAACTTGCTAATATTCTCAGGACTCACACTTTTTTGGACCTTTCTAGGACTCTTTTCTAAGTCCTCTCTTCTTTCTTTTATAGTTTTCCAAGAGGTGTCTTGGGATCTCTTTAAAATGTTTCTTGATTTGATGTATTTGTCCAAGGGATGCATCCTTTCATGATAATTTTTGTCCATTGTGGTTACAACCAGCTATTAAGCCAATGGGTGCCTCAAAATCCTGTTTGAAATTTTTGAAAACTGACTTTACTCGTCTAGTAACTGCCACTGGCGCTTAAACGCGGGGTCCCGGCGCTTAG
>NW_018165379.1:563404-564204 GCF_001263595.1 Phalaenopsis equestris
TTAGTAAATGAGACCAACTTAAAGTTTGGATTCACATACATACCACCCAATTCTTATTAGTGTTTGGTAGCACACAGATCTAATTCAGAAATATTGTAATTCAGAAATATTGTAAGTTTTCTAAATTTAGATTTTAGTTCTCTTATTTGCTCTACTTAAAATTTTTTATTAAAAGTAATTTTACTTACTATATTATATTTATAAGCTTAAGATTTTATTACGTATTATACTTTAAAAAGATCAAATGTAGAACAAATTTTTGATTAGGCACTAATCCTCAAGCTTCTCCTCCCTTACATGTCTTTTCTTTTTCTTTTCTTTTTTTTTCAGGCAAGGATTACTATATCTGGATAGGCCTTTAATGATTTTGAATTTCACTTCTCCTTTCCTAAAGTAAAGTCTTGATATAATACTTTTACTTATAGATATAATATTAGTTTTGAAAATCATTTTAATGAAAGAAATTTATGTATTAAAAATAATAGTCTAAATTATCTAAATTTTTCAAAAATACAATTTTTCTTACTAATGATAGTCACTTATGTTAATCATTTTCTATATTAAAAATTTTTAACTTAAAATTTTTCATCATTACTTAAAATTTTAACTAAATTTGCGTACTCATTTCTAAAAATCAAATTTTACTTCTCTAATATAACTTCATATATATAATCAATTTTTTTTTTCTTTTCAAATCAAATTCACTTGTAACACATTTGAGAACAAATAAAATTCCAGTTTTGAAAATATTTTTCATCCCCCCAAAACTTAAATTTTTAACAGATTAAACAGTTTAGCAT
>NW_018165379.1:564230-566592 GCF_001263595.1 Phalaenopsis equestris
ATGAAAATTTAAAAATAACATGCTAATAGGAATTTTAACATCCTAATTATACAAGTATAAAACTAAAAACATGAGTAAAAATTAATTTTTTATCAAATTTTCTATATTTTATTTTAGTTTAACATGTAGAGATTCAATAGACTTCTAAACAGTGGGTATAAAACCAAACAACACACTAATATGATTAAAGAAAAATACAGGGTAGCAGTTTCTGAATTTCAAGTTTAATATCTAAGCTAGCAAGACTTTCCACTTTATAACAGATATGAATTTAAGTTAAGTTCAAAACTAACTAAATCACAGTACTAAACATAAAACAACAACCGCTACCCTAAAATTGTAAAAACAAAATACTATCTAGCACAATTAATCACAATAACAACAGAACATAAAAATTCTAATCACAAATATCAAAACACAAATAATTCATAGTCCAAAACAACACACAGATGCAAATGTAGCAGGCTCAGACCACATAGTTCACATCATATTACAACCATAAAATGAATCTCTCAGCTCTACTCTTCATCCTCAGAATCACCGCTGTACCTTTTTTCTGTAGGTTCATAATCAGGATATCGAGGATTTGGAGGAAATTGCACTCCTAGTTCACCTCTAATCAGGCTCTCCAAAGATGAGTGGAATTTCTCTTCATAATCACTCTTCCTTCTATTATAACTATTTTTATGATCTATAAAACACTCTAAATTTTATACCTTATCAGCGGTAAAATTGATATTGTCCATCATCTTCTGCAATAACTTATCCTGAGTCTTGGTATCACCTCTAGATGTAGAAGCACGAGAAGTAGATGGTCGTGATGAAGATGCAGCACAGGTAGATGCAACAGACGTCTCTAATCCATAACTTCTAGAAAATCCTCCTCTCCAGCCAAAAATCGAATGCTCAGAATAAGTCTTCACATTCACCTTCTTGATGGACTTTAGAGGTAACAAAACTTCCTCCCAACTATCATACTTCACTCCAGCCTGCTCGCATAATGAAAATATCAATGAAGCAAATCCCATACTTGCAGTAGTAGCGGCAGCAGCTAAACTAACGATAGTGTGATAGATCCAAGACCCTATGTTGATGGGATTTTCCTCCTGAATATAATATTTCAACGTTGCTCTCTCTCTGTTCACTTCACTGAGATGATTGGTTGGAAACAGACGAGCAGAAATAAAATAGTGTCAGGCCTTCAAAGGAGCACATAACTTTGAAGTTGGGAAATTTACTCTTCTCTCATCCAAAGTCGTCTCCTAATAGTCAAATATGAAATAATCTCATCTAACTCCGCTTCACTAGGACTATAATTTGCATAAAAGCATAAAGTCTCCGGTGGTAAGTGGTAAAACAGGTTGATTACCTCTGGAGTAAAAGGTACGAACTTTCCTCTAATCATAACTCAATCAAAATTTAAAAGCTTTTAGGCATTCTTCATCAAAATTGAAAATTGCATCTTTCTCCAATAAATGGCATAAAGGCTTAGCAATCTTAGAAAAGTTCTTAATATATCGCCTGCAGAATCAAGCATGTCCTAAAAAACTTCTAATTACCCTTACATTTGTTGGAGAAGGTAAATTAGTGATCACTTGAATTTTAATCCAAAGGGCATTTTTCCTCCTACTACCATAAATTGGCATTTTTCCTAGTTAAGGACTAAATTTGTTTCTTCACAGCGCTTAAGAACTTTAGTTAAATGTTCTAAATATTAGTCAAATGAAGTTCCAAACACGGAAAAGTCATCCATAAAGACTTCAATCCCTTTTTCAATTAAATCACAAAAAATTGTCATCATAAATCATTGAAATGTAGTAGGGGCATTACATAAACCAAAGGGCATTTTTCTAAAAGAAAAAGTATCATAAGGACTAGTAAATGTTGTTTTCTTTTGATCCTCATGAGACATTTGAATTTGGTGATAACCGATATATCCATCCATAAAACAAAAGTATTTATGCTCAGCTAGTCTATCCAACATTTGATCTAAAAAGGGTAGTAGAAAATGATCTTTCCTTGTGGCAAGATTTAATTTTCTATAATCAATGCATATTCGCCACCCTGTAACTTGTCTAGTAGGTATTAACTCATTATGCTCATTCACAGTTACAGTTACTCCTCCTTTCTTAGGAACACGATGAATTGGACTAACCCATGCACTATTTGAAATAGGGTAGATAATTCCAGCATCTAACCACTTTAAAATTTCTTTCTTAACAACCTCTTTCATAACAGGATTTAATCTCGTTTGTGGATCAGCCATAGGTTTGAAGTTTTCTTCCAGATTAATTATATGCATACGCTGTTAAAATGACTTGTTGTTCTCGTCAACAATTATCCATCCGAAGGCTTTCTTAAA
>NW_018165379.1:567667-572072 GCF_001263595.1 Phalaenopsis equestris
TTCTCTCTCTACTTCAATCTCTTTTTGAACCCTACCTTCCAACTCTCTTCCGCTTCTAAGTTGTACAACTTTAACTTGCTCTTTATTTTGGTCTTTTGCATTTGATTCAGTATTACTAGGAAGTGTTCCTTGGGATCTATTACTTAATGAACTTGCAATTTGCCAAAGTTGATTCTCAATATTTCTAATTGTAGCTCCTTGACTTTGTAATTGATTACTCATTTGTAACACCACTTCTTCTATAGACAACTTCTTATCCTTAAATTTTGTATTATTGTTAATTCCTAGAGGATAAGTAGTTCTATAATTATTATTAACTTGGTCTTTCCAGTTTCCTAATGGGTTTACTTGGTTGTTCCCCATTGTTGATTATTACCACCCGAATTGTTAGTCCAGTTAAAGTTTGGATGGTTCTTCCAACCTGGGTTATAATAATTGGAATATGGGTTATTTTGCTTATTATTTATGGCATTCAAAGTTTCTAATGATGCTTGAGAATCTACCATTTGGCTTAATGAATTCTCTTCAATCAAGGAAATTGGTTGAGAAAAATATATTCCAAATTGGTTTAACTTCCTTGAAATTGCAGCAACTTGATTTTCTAACATAGTAAACGCATTAGTTTCATGAATATTGGCTACTTTCTTTGGATTCACCATCTTAGAAGGTCATTGAATATTATTGGTAGTCATCTCTTCAATTAAAGCATAAGCGTCATGAAAGGATTTTGATATCAATGAACAACCAGGAATGACATCGATAATAGTTTTAAGAGAACCAATTAATCCATTATAAAAGATTTGAATTATTAGCCAATCTGGTATAGCATGGTGTGGACACTTTCTTAAGAGTTCTTTAAATAGTTCCCATGCTTCATAAATTGATTCCCAAACTGACAAAAGATGTAATATCAATTCTAAGCTTAGCTGTTTTTGATGGTAAGAAATATTTAAATTAAAATTTTTATGATAAGTATCTCCAAGTTCTGATAGATTTAGGTGCCAACGAATTCAACTATATCTTAGCTTTATCCCTTAGTGAGAAAGGAAATAACCTAAGTTTTATGGCATCATCTGAAACACCATTGTATTTAAATGTAGCGCACAATTCTAGAAAATTGGCAAGATGTAAATTTGGATCTTCAGTTGGTGATCCCCCAAACTTTTTATTTGATACAATTTGGATAATAGCACCATTTGGATAATAGCAGGTTTGAGCTCAAATGAATTAGCAGCTACATCAGGATTTTGGATAGATAAGTGAATTTCATCTGCTGTAGGATTTGCATAATCTCGTAGAGGTCTAGGTTGATGTTCATTTTCTATTCCTTGATTGTTCACATTGTTTTCCATTGTGTCAGAATTTCTAGATTCTTTTCTTTGTTTTCTAATTCTCCTAACCGAATCATAGGATATAAGATTTTTAGGTCCAAATTTACGCATACAATTGAAATCAGTACACATAAAAACAGTTAACTAAATATGAAAATAAGTTGTAATTCAAGTAAAAGTTTTTTAATTATCTTAATATGTCCGTTACTCTAATTATGATTTTTTTTTAATTTCCATCTATTTCCCCGGGCAACGGCGCCAAAAACTTGATCCTGATATTTTGTATATGTAAGGATTTATGAAGTTGACACCACTACTTGAAGATTTTAATCCCGGTAACGGCACCAAAAACTTGATCCCTAAATACTTAGTGCGTATGCACAGTATAACAATAGTTCTGATGACATTTTTCACTTATATTCTCTTATTTTGCAATAAAACCAAAAATTTGATTCTGAAGAAAAATAAGAATTTAACTTTTTAAATTATATATTTATTTATATTGAGATACTACGCAAGTATACGTATCATTATCAAGTAATATAGGACTTTGTGATTAAGACCAGAATATCGAACCCACAGGGAAGATTATGCAATATGCACTTTTTAGAAAGTTTTTCTATTTAAAAAAATAATAATTACTTAAACTAAAAATAAATTTTCTAGGAATTTAAAATGTAAATATTTTTGGTATTTTTGATATTTTAACTAAACAGTAACAACTTAAAAAAGTAACTAAAGTTTTTGTAGAAGAAAGCTACTTAATATGAAAATATCTTTCTTCTTATCATGAATCAGTAATAAATATAGGAATTCTGTTATGGAAGTATGCAAACTGTGTTGTGTCAAATAGGAGCAATAATATTCTTTACCTTTACTAGAGATGCTATAAGGAACATTGGCTAATTTAAAGTTTGAATAGTTATGAAGACCTGCTAGGCAGGGAAGATACTAGCTCTCACTCTAGAGTTCCCTCGCTTCCCTCCACTGGGGGCTAACATCTCCTATCAGAAACTAAAACAATAAACCAATTTGGGGGCTTTAATATGTCACTTCAAAGTCCTCTAACTCTACACCCTTCAATGAATATTTCCCTATTTATTTGCACTCAATCATATGAACTACATTCTCATTAATATAACCTCATGTGATTGTTTTTTATTGTTGACTGAGACAATAGCAGCTTGGTTCTTACATGTTCTCACAACAAATTTTGACATCCAGATTGGCTAAATCAAGAAGTAAATGAAGTTCATGGATTTAAATCATCACAACTTCTTCCATCATTGAAGATCAATACTTACCACAACTTCCATCCAAAACTTACTTACTTATCATTTTAAGAAGAAAGATAAAAAAAAAACTACTCAGAATCCATGGAGAAAACAAAACCACACTGTAATTTAAAAGAAGAAATCATTGTCAAACCAACAACAAGTCTCAATTAAAACCAAAAGTAGTCTCAAAACAAAAAGATAAAAACTTAACTCAAGTCCTCCACTAAACTCTTGAAGTTCCTTTGATTTTCTTCTCTTTTCAATCACTCAATATAAATATGTATTTGCTCAAGAGATGCATCCCAGCACCGACATCGATAATAGATCTAAGAGATCCAGCTAATATATTATAAAATATTTGAATTATTAACCAATCTAGTATAGCATGGTGTGGACACTTTCTTAAGAGCTCTTTAAATCACTCCCATGCTACATAAATAGATTCCCCTTCAAACTGGTTAAAATATTTAATATCATTTCTAAACTTCGCAGTCTTTGATGGTGAAAAATATTTAGCAAGGAATTTCTGTGCTAAATAACTCTAAGTTCTAATAGATCTAGGTGACAACGAATGTAAACATATCTTAACCTTATCCCTCACTGAGAAAGGAAATAATCTAAGTCTTATAGCATCATATGATACACCATCATATTTAAATGCAGCACATAATTCTACAAAATTGATATTCTAGAAAATTAGAAAGATGTAAATTTGGATCTTTAGTTGGTGCTCCCCCAAACTGATTATTTGATATCATTTGGATAATAACAGGTTTAAACTCAAATGAATTAGCCACTACAATGGGTTTTTGAATACTACATTGAAGTTCATCCACCGTAGGGTTTGCATAATCTCTAAAAGGTTTAAAATTTTCAACATTTAGATTATTTTGATTTGCCATTTGTTGAAAATTTTCAGTAATTTTTAATTTTTTAATTCTTCAAATAGTTCTCACTAATTCAGAATTGTAAGGCACAAGTCCTGTGGAGCTTAAACTAAGCATACATTATTATAAATCACAACAAAGTAAAACAAAATAAAAGGAAATAAAAAAACACACTAACAAAAAGTTTATATAAAAACAAAACTACAATATTCCTAAAATAAAGCTAACAAAAAGTTTATATAAAAATAAAACTACAATATTCCTAAAATAAATCTTAAAGTTTGAATAAGACTTTATAAAAATAGAAATTTGCTTTCTAGTGCTATCCAAAAACTTCTTCTTTTGAAAATATTTTGGCAAATTACTATTATATTTCTCCTCCTCCCCGATAACGGCGCCAAAAACTTAACAGCGCCAAAAACTTGATCCTGACATTCTCTATATAGATAGTTCAATGCGATGTATGTGATTATACGATTAATTTCCTTAATAGTTTTTCTTAATTTGCAACAGCGCCAAAAACTTGATCTAAAGTAAAGGCTAGGTAAATTTTTCACTATGAAGCAAAAAAGAACGCAGTTAAAATATTTTAATATGGAATACTACGCAAGTATACGTATCGTTATTAGGTAATATAAAAATTTCTGATTAAGTTTTGAATATCAAACCCACATGGAGGATTAGATTTAAATAACAAAATATTTAGCAATATTAATTCTTACTCAAACATAAGATGCTATAATAGAAACGAAAGTTTGATTCTTTTTGTGATTTTTGATAATTGAAAATAAAGTGAGCAACTAATGAACTTAATTAAAATACTTGCAAGATGAAGGTAATATAGATAAAATATCTTTTTACTTATCATGAATCAGAGAAAAATATAGCTGTTGACCTCACTTTTGGTTGA
>NW_018165380.1:0-466 GCF_001263595.1 Phalaenopsis equestris
TCTTGTGTCTGATGAGCGGTTTTTTACGGTTTTTGAGCAGGAATAGTCTTCTTAAACTAAAAAATCGAACTCTAGTTCTAATTTTCTCCCCAAGAACGAAGTAAAACTCTGTCAATTTCATTCTTATGGCGTCTAATTCCCCTGATAATCCCAGAATGCGAGTTTTCAATCAACGAAAGTTCATTAGTGCGAATGAAAGAACATTTCGATCACTCTGGACATTTAAAAGATAGCTTGATATGACTGATGAGGAGGATTAAATTAATTGAGGGGGATTCAACTGAAGAATTTCCTTTCTGACCCTTCTACAACCTCTTCGTTCATGTGCAATCAATAGGTGATCTCAGAGGAGAAACGAGCACAGAATCTTACGAGTAGTAGATTTACTATGCTACCTTTATGCTTATGTGTGTTTAGATTTGAACTTTATATTTGCTTTGCTTTAGAATTATGCTTATAGATCTCT
>NW_018165380.1:1768-4976 GCF_001263595.1 Phalaenopsis equestris
CCCCCGCCGTCGGCGGGATTGCAAAAATCCCTCTTTACCCGCGATTTTGACCGGTCAACTGCCACTATTCATCATTCTCTTCCTCCTAAAAATGCCATTTTCGAATTAGGGCTTGATAGATCTTGGATTGGGAGACGATTTCAAGGCTTTTTGACACCAGATTTGATCTTCTTTAGATTAAAAATGGATCCACGTCAAAAGAGAAGAGTTGAGTTTGGCGATTCACGCTTCGCCAATGTGATGGCTCAAACTCGATTCACTTCGATACTTCAAGGAAAAAAAATGTATTCAAACTTGAGTTTTCGAGAATCTAGGAGGAGAAATTGAGCAGGTTATTGCTGAGCAGAGGTGGGAAAACTTTTGTTACACCACCAATAAAGCCAATGCAAATGTGGTAAAAGAGTTCTACGCCAATGTGATTTATGTTGAAGATGGAATTGTGCAAGTGCGTAGACTTCTTGTGGAATTTACCGCCACCCGCATTAACACTTTTTATGAAGTCCCAGATTCTTACATCTGCCACTATGAATCATTTAGTACGATGGAAGAACCCCTCAATGATGTGATTAACTTTCTCACTGATGAGAAAGGAACTTGGAAGATAAAGCAGCGAGAACGGGTAAACTTTTCTGCTTCCATGTTAAATGACACCTCTAAGGCGTGACATTATTTCATTTCCTCTACTCTGTTACCGACTTACCACCATAGTGAGGTAACTAGAGATAGAACTATTCTGAATTTCTATATTCATAATAACAAAATTATAAATGTGGGGAAGATTATTTTCAAGAATATATTGACTACGGCAAGGAGTGAGACTAGTGGAGGTCTAGGACATCCTGGACTTATTTATGCACTTTGCCAACTTTCTGGAGTGGAAGTTGGAGAGGAAGAGTGGGTTCACCCTATGAAACCCATTAGTAAATCAAATTTGAAAACTTATGTATCCCATGAGAAATGGAGAATTGGAAGTAGGAGTCAGGAACCTTCTACTAGTAGAGACATTCCCTCTAGGAGTTATGACCCTCCTCCTCCTTCTAGCTCCCCTACCTTAGCGGATTTGATGAATGAGTTGACCTTGCAGCAGAAGAGCATAGATTTGATAAATGAGAGGCATTCTGATTTTGAGATAGCCTATTATGATGCTCAGGCCCGACACTACAGAGGAGCGTCTGATGTTACATTTCCTGAATGCCCCCGATATACTCAGTATTAACCTGATCCACCTGCTAATCAAGGCGACAATGAAATAGTTTGAGATTTTGATATTTAGAATGAGATTGATGTACTTATGTTTGTATTTTTGTTTATTTTTATGTTATGTAATCTTTTTTTGAGAAAAATTTATGAGTATGTAATTGGACTTTCATTTAGTGTACTTTGTAGATTGTAATGTGATGTGATGTTTATTTTAATTTTAGTATTTTTGTCTTTTATTTGGTATTGTGGTTGTGTTAGGAAATGTTGTGTTTGTTTTAGTTTTATACTTGTTTCAAAATTTCATTTCCTAGAAATCCTCTAATGATTTATATGTGTAGAAAGCTCCTAATATTTCAGACAAAGTGAAGTAAGAATTGGAGAAGGCCTGCAGAAATTTCAGAATGATAAAGATGCCTACAATATTGAGATATGATTTATATTTATAGTATTTTCTTTCCACCTTTATTTCATATTTAAAATTTTAAGTTCGGGGGAGGGAAGAAAAAGATTAACTATTAGATGTCCTCTATTTTAATATTTTCAAAAATTATTTATATGATTTTATGTAGTAAATTTAATTCAGTAATTATATTTTTGTAACTATTTAAATATTATGGTAGATTTAAAGAAATATTTTTATAATGAAAATTAATTTTGTAAATTAAGATATTTAGTATAAGAGAATAAGATTATAGTTAGCTATTTAAAGTAAAGGAAACTATGTTTTAAAATATTAAGAATCTAGAATTTCAATTGAGAAGAAAAGATTGGGGCTCAATGATGTAAAAATTATGAAATACTTATAAGGTAAGAAATGCTTTTAGTTTCAAATTTAGGGAAGGAAAAGTGAAGTTCAAAATCATTAAAGGGTATCAAGATATAGTAATCCTCACTTGAAAAAGGAAAAAGAAAGGATTGAAAACAATCCCTGAAAAGAAAAGAAAAATATATAGGATTGAAAACAATCCAAATGAAAAAAAAAAGAAAAATGAAAGTGAGGAGAAGCTTGAGGATATGCCTAATAAAAAATTGGCTTCACTGGACCTACCGAAAGGGAAAACTTGAATGCATTCCTGAACTTATATTTATGGAATAGATCTTTTTACTAATAGAGTTCTCATGAAGTTCTTATCTTTTGGATATTCTAAGTGACTTAATATTGCAATCTATAATCATTCTTGAAATAAATAGAAAACTAGAACTCTTAAAACTTGATGACTAGATAATCTGATGAATACAGAGCTAATTCAATTACTTGAATTTTTTCTAAAAATCTCACTATGATATTTATCTAAATAAAACTTATAGTGTTTCTAAATTAAAATACTACTGCAGTAGATCATAACTTGTATATAGTACTAAAATTACTTGAGGACAAATAATAGTTAAATTTTGGGGATTTTGACCAAAGGAAAATATGTTGAGATTTTCATACCTCTTATATACTATTTTTAATGATATTGCACTTTAAAGAAATATATTTTTGATGTTTTGTTGCAGGAATGATGAATTAGGGACAATTGAGCAAAAAAAATGAGCGAAGTTGGAGCAAAAAGGACCAAAATGTGGAGAATTGCACTAGAGCACCGACGACGCCATTCCGACGACGCCATTGAGGCCGCCGACGGTGGGATCGACTGTTATGTGACATGTACAATGGATAAGGCCGGATTTGAAGGGGTGCGTAAGCAACTCTTGGGAAAAACTCATCCACATCTTTAAAGAGAACATTTTGGCCGAAAATAGAGAGACTTTTGGAGTTCTAGAGGTTAGAAAGGATCCATTAGTGCGTAGAAAGCTTGCTAGAGCGTATAACTGTGAGGAATTCTTTGAGAAATTATAAGAGTAGAGGGAAAGTGAGAGATTTCTTCCTCCTTGCTACTTCAAAGAGGAATTCTGTGTGCTGTAAAGAAAGGAAGAGATTCAGAGGAACTTCAAGGAGTGTTCTTGGGGAGAACTTAGAGATAAGTTATTTACTTGTTGTAGTTTGTATGACTTTAATTTTATA